>NW_004457528.1:0-231 GCF_000313135.1 Acanthamoeba castellanii str. Neff
ACGATGAGCATGGCCGTGGCGATCATCGTGCGCAGTCGGTCCTTCCCGATGAAGTACTGCAGCCTGGAGGTTGTTGGTGTAAAATTGGAGCCACAGTCACTCCACGACTCAAGGTCGTGCCCTGAGTGTCATACGTACCAGGGGTGAGGCGCAATGTCCTTGTCGGGGAATATGATGTTGTCCTGATTGACGACCAGCACGTAGTGAGCGTGGGTGAAGAGAGGAGATGCT
>NW_004457528.1:2683-3585 GCF_000313135.1 Acanthamoeba castellanii str. Neff
AGGGCACGCCACAACAAACGCGAGGGCAGGGTGGCATCAATACCTTCTTGCACTGATTGCCAGGCCCACCACAGTCGCAGTGTCACAAGAGGGACCAGCAGCAAGGCCGCGTAGTGAAGGAATGCCAGGTCACTTCCCTGCTGCACGCCCATGGGTCGCCATCGCATCATAACGATTCGTGTGAGATCACATACACCTCAGAGGTGAGCAGAAAGAACGAGGGGGGGGGACGTACGAAAAGGAGGCCAAGATTGAGGCCGAGACCAACGATTAGGAAGTGGTCAAATCGATTTAGTGGTGGATCCACGTTGGTGAGCCGATACTCACGCACATCGTCCGAGTGCCGGATGCACTCGTGCTTCCATTTGCTGGTTGCACTCATGCGAGGAAGAAGAAATACAAAAAAGAAAAAAGATTATCAACAGTTTATTGATCACCGAAAGCACAACACCGCAAGGCTTGGCAACACAAGATGGGAGTACCCAAGTTCTTTGCCTGGCTGGCACAGAAATGCCCACAAATGATTCATCCCGTGACCCGCGACTCCATCGTTGACGTCGGTACCTGCCTGGCCTGCATCTTGCTTGCATTCATCTACTGAGTTCATATTAATGGCTGGTTGGTTGCTGGCAGACAACTTGTACCTGGACATGAACGGGGTGGTGCACCAGTGCCGGCAGGGCGCCAACAGCGAGGAGGAGCTCATCGTGGCCACCTTCCAGTACATCGAGGCCCTCGTGGACATCGTGCGCCCCAAGAAGTACCTCTACATGGCCGTCGACGGTGCGCTGGCCTCTGCCTCGTGGCCGTGTGTGCGCGTGCGGCGGTGCGTGCGCGTGCGTGGGAGACTCATGAGTGGTGCCTTGCGCATGCGTGCAGGCGTGGCGCCGAGAGCGAAGCAG
>NW_004457528.1:9742-11328 GCF_000313135.1 Acanthamoeba castellanii str. Neff
CAACTAAAGTTTGCTACAAAGAAGAAAAGCAGAACGGCTGAGGCTCATTTATTTCGATCGGAGCTAAATTGTTCCACGAACTAAAAATGATAGGCATCAGAATGTCGAGCCTGGGCTGTTTGGCCGAGAAATTCTCTCTCGTGGCCACCACCCTCCTGCTGGTTGGTCCCGACGACCCGGCCCGACTTCGCGATTTTGCCTCCGGCTGGGCGCCCGGCAGAGAGAAAGGAAAAAGAATGGGTACGCTGCTGGCTTTTTTATTGAGCTCAAACTCTTGATCACCGTCGTCCGCAACCAACAGGCGGATGTGGAGGTCAAAAGGAGATTTAATTGGTCTGGTTAGTTAAGGAGTTTACAACGAAGTTACGAATTGACAGAAATTTCACACCCCACCACATCAAACAACTTCTCACCGGCCAGGGAGCGAATCCTTCATCCTTTCCGTGATCTGCCTGCTGGCGGTGCTGATAGTCAGGCTTGCGGCCAGCGGGGACTCAGCCGATGGGGCAAGGCGACAGTCGGCAGCCGTGGCCGTGTTCTGCGAAGGTCCGTGCCTGCGCAACGCAGACGGGTCGCAGTACGAGTGCCCCGCCGCGTTCAAGAGCGCAGAGTACAACGTGGCGACGTGCTACGTTGAGGAGGGCCAGTGGGGAGCCCTGGCGAGCAACTTCACCTCCTTCATGATCCACCGCGACCTGCTCTCGGAGACCTACAGCCCCTACGTCTTCAACGACACCGGACGGCCCGCAGCCTGCAACACCGCCAGTCAAGTCGACACTGGGCCTAGCGCGAAGCTGGGCCTGGGCGGCTGCACGGACCACGTTTACTACTACCACCCGGCCGGAGGTGGTCCGTCCTATTACTCCCTCGCCATCCGCCCGGCAAACTGGACCAACTGCGGAGGTGGAGGAGCACACGACAACGACACAGACGACGACCGGTGGATGGGCTTTGGCATCGTTGCCATCGCGGTGGCCGGCGGAGTGATACTTGTCGTTGGTGTTGCTGCCGCTGTTGCTTTTGTTGTGCTCCGCCGCCGAGCCTCCCACTCCCAGTTGTAAGCTGAAACGCTCTCCTTCTTCTTGTACTTTCTTGGTAAAGAGACCATCATAACACTATTAGATTATGACACTGGGGCAACACGTGTGTGACGATGAACGATCGCAGATGGGATTGGTACGAAAAGCGTTTTATGGGTGTATAAAGCACAGGGTAAGAAGTGTAGAGAGGGAGGCAGTGGTGCACAGAGGGAGGCACGACTGCTTACTCCTCGGCGCGGGCGGAGCCGGCCCTCACGGAGGCACCGCGGGCCGAGGCGCCGCGGGTGGAGCCACCACGCGAGGACGGGGTGCCGTCGATCTCGTCCTGGAGCTGGGCGATCTTGGCCTGGAGCTGCTTGTTCTTCTCGTGGAGGTCGCCGATCTCGTCCTCGAGGATCTGCTTGTCGGACTCGAGGGCCGAGTTGAACTTGGAGAGGGACTCGAGGGACTGACGCTCGCGGTCGAGGACGACCTTCTTGAGCTCGCGGTTGGCCTCGACGGACTTCTCCTTGGCGCGCTTCTCCGAGTCGAGGCGCGAGAGGGCGT
>NW_004457526.1:0-19478 GCF_000313135.1 Acanthamoeba castellanii str. Neff
GACACGACACGACACACACACGACACACTGGTGTGAGTGCGGTTCTAAGGTTCTGCAGGAGGGCCGGCCGGCCAGCGGTACCCTGGTGGTCCCAGTACTGGTCGAAGCGATGCTTGAAAATGTAGAGGCCACGCCACCCGCCCGGCCGCCCAGCTGGGCCGCCCACGCCTCGTCCTTGGGCAGCACCTGCCATCGCTACACAACCAAAATTAAAGAATATTTATTTAATAAGAATAAAAGATCTGAGTATTTTATTTTATTTTATATTAGTTTTGCAGGGGCAAGGTGCACAAAAATAAAATAATTGTATATTGAATTATTGGGGGGGGGCGCACGGAGGTGACGAGGGGGCGCCAGAGGAGGTCGTCGTCGGCCACGCGTAGCCAGTCCTGGCACACCTGACGCGAGAGCACCAGGCCGTCCGCCGAAAGCCAGCTCAGCACGCCCACCAGCACCTCGTCCGCAAGCTGCACCACCGACGCCATGGCCTCTTCTTCTCTGCTTCTCTTCTTCTATTGCCGCCTTATCCCTTTGTGCTTTTATTTATGTATTGATATTTATATTGGAAAATATTAATTTATATTTATATTTCTATGTTTTTCATTGGCAGTTCGTCAGCGTCCGGTGAAGCCGTGGGCGTAGATGCGGTCGCGGGTGATGTGGAGCACGGTGTCCACCATCCGCGCCATCGATGCAAAGTGGGCCTCGTAGACCGTGGCCAGCTTCTCGCGCATGCGGGCCAGCGCCTCGTCGTCGATCCGGCCGATCACGTCGGGTATGCTCGCCCACTGGCTCTCCGGCACCTGGCGCAGATCAGAGACAGTCAGGGACGCAACCGCGGGTGGGCCAACATCAATGGTAGTGTGGCGGGCAATTAAGGTGGCAGTGGCGGTGGCAAGAAGGCGAGACGTACAAAGATGGCGATCTCGTCCCAGCGGACGGCCTCGGAGAAGGGAAGGACGTAGTTGTCGGCCAGGATGACCGGTACGGCGTTGGCCCGCATGGCCTCCGTCAAGCGATACGAGTGCAGGCCGTTGCCCTATTATTTGATGATGGTTGATAATGATGGTTGATGAAGATGAGCGCAATGGGTGATGAAGGGGCACGCACCTGAACGATGAGGGCGAACTTGGTGTTGAGCATGAGGTCATGATAGTCGCCTGAGTCGCCTGAATGCTGCAAGACAATCCCTGTATGTGTATATTGTCGGTTATGAGGACGTGCCATCACCACTGGTGAGTTGTGTGTGCTTTGGTCGAACGCACCGCGCGACGAATCATCCAGCCCGGCCCTCACCTTCGGCCGAAGCCGGTGTCTGAGTGCGTGGACAATTAGAAAAAGAAAGCTCCGGTCAGGGACTGGTCGACCCTAGAGGCGAACGGTTCAAGAGGTGGTAAGGCGGTACCGGCGATTGTTGCCGCCCTTGAAGGTGAGCAGGTACTTGGACGGCCGGCGGGCGAAGCCGCCCCTGCGGTTGGAGAGCTCGATGGCGGTCTCGTTGACCGGCGCCTGTGCGTAGAGCGGGAACGAGATGTCGAACCCCAGCCGGTACCGCTCCGCCGCGAACCCGCTCTTCACTCCCATCGCCTTTCCTGCACCACCACCACCATGTCGTTACTATGTTGAACTCTATTCACGCATAAAGCGATGTTAACATGAATGATCGCTATAAATAGTGAGGTGGGGTACCAATGTCGTATCGCATCCGTTCGCTGTCGTGGATCTCGAGGACCAGGTGGTTGCGGCCACCGTTCCAGTGGGTGAGCTTGGCCAGCTGATCAGCCACAGTCCACGGACCCATTTCTCCTTTGAACTCGAACTTACTGTGGTCCACCGGCCAACGCTCAGTTGCTGGGCGGCACACCGCACGCACACGCACATGCACCACCGCACACACGCACGACACGAACACGAAATACCACGTACTCCCCTCCACAGGCGCTGATGACGCAGAGCGTGTCCACCTCGGGGAACAGCACACAGGCTTGCGACGGGTCTGGGTCCACAAAAGCCATCACCGCGGTGATCAGCCCGCAATTGCATTCCAGAACCAAGGCGGAGGTACAGATGAGGGTACCTGGCGTGTACCACGGGTGCCGAACCATCGCCTGCTTGAGCGCCGCGTACTGGTCCGAGTCCTCTATTTCTCTGCACGTGCGATGGGCCACATGCAATCAGCACCAGAGGCCACGATCGTGGTTAGATCTGATCACAGGGAAGGAAGCAGTTGTCAAAGTAGTACTTGAGAGATTGAGAGCGAAGTGGGTCGATGGAGAAGCTGAACTTGGTCCTTTGTTGTTCAAAGAGGAGGAGGAAGTAAGGCAAGTGCGTTTGTGGTTGGTGCACATGTGAGTTGTTGCGGTAAAGATGGTGATGTCGGGGCGTGCCTGTCGGTCGGGCAGCGCGAGAAGTCGAAGCAGCTCTGCATCGTGCAATATCCAGTACCCATGTTTGGGTCGCAGTCCGTATAAAATAATCCTGTACCACAAAATAAATAGATATAGATATAAACCAAAAAGAAAAAAATGTCGGAGAATTATATGTACGCCAGTCTTCGAACCACATTATCTTCATGACGCCGAGAGCCCACAGAGTGACCACCATCTGCACGGCCACTATGCCCACCACCGCCAACCGTGAGCACCGATGAGGGCTTGATCGCGAGCACCACCACCAGGCCCTGCTCGCAAGCTGTGGCCGCATCGCCGGCAGTTGAGTTGGTTGTGCCGGAGTGGGAGCCGGAGGATTTTGGCCCTACGCTGATGTTCAAGACGTTTCGAAATAGTTTTGAAACGATTTTAAAAACTCTAACGAAACAAGAAAGGCGTTGGCGCGAAACGCAACAGAATCGTGAAAGCAATTCGAAGGATGGAAAGGGACGAGTCGAGCGAGAGCGAAGAAGAGGGGGAGAAGAGGGGGGTCACATACAACAGACTTCGCTCTATCCTCAAACGAATCAGCCCAATCGAGGAGCTCACCACTTTTCTTACCAGCCACAAGTTTTTCCAAGTCAGCTCGGACTTGGCCAATCCCAATCGCGCCAAGTCCCACATCATCAGTGATCTCAGACGCCACTTAGTACGCTGCAGCCATTTCTTTCATTTTTGATTGAATTTATTTACATTAGAAAAATAGCCGTTTTATATTTATTGACACTTCTTTTCAATCAGGAGGGAGAGGTGACCGAAGACCACGTCGCCGCCGCAGATCTGCTGCTCTGCTGTACGCCCCATTTATTTTTAATACTATTTATTTCTTTATTTAAAAGGCTTGTGTAGCGTACATCATCGTGGTTCACGCTTTTGTCCCACCGACGTGGACGACGTGCAGCGCTGGGGCTCAGACAGCGCACATGGACGACCTACAAGCTCACCCCCAGGGACGAACAGAAGCACACCTCGTCGAGCTCCTCCCCGTACGTACTTGCTACTTTCTCTTCTTTCTCCTCCTGCTGAGCTCAAGCTCTCTTTCTTGTTCTCTGCTTACACGCCTTTCGGGTCACTCACAGGAGCGGAGCCGACCCAGAACAGTTCGCCCGACGGCTCGGCGAGGAAATCGAACTGTTCGCTCCACACGTACTGCACACATTTCTTCTCGCGCATGCGTTGTTCGCGTGCGTGCGTGCGTGCGTGCGTGCGTGCGTGCGTGCGTGCGGCGTGTGTGGTGACACGCGTACGGTGTTAGCTCACCTTCTCTGTGGACGACCAGCACCTGCACGTGCAGATGCACAACGACGTGTTGTGGGCGCGGCTGCGCATCGCGCATCTGGGCGTCGCGGTGCGCACCCACATCGCCTACATCGCCTATTGCCCGCGGTCTCGCGCCGTCTTTGCGAGCAACATCGCAGCCTCGCTCCACGACATCATCATCCACGCCCTCGGTACCCCCCTTGCCTTCCTTTCGCGTGTGTGTATGCGATGGTGCGCGTGCATGCGGTAGTGCGTGTGCGGTGGTGCGTGTGCGGTGGTGCGTGTGCGTGTGCGGTTTAGCGAACACGATGGCTAATGTGTGCTGTACGGCAACCCATTAGAAACCGCTCTGAGCTGCGAAGTGGAGAAAACAAAACTGCACGGCAAGAACGTCAGTACGGCTTCAACTCGCCCCGTGTCTGTTGCGTGCGTGTGCGGTGGTGCGGTGGTGAATGGAATGCTGCTGCGTCGGCGGTTGGTTTGACGCTTACGTTCGTCCCCTTTGCGTCGATTCGATTTGCAGAAGCGCTGATGGACATGATGCTCAACCGGGACGGCCAAGGCCCGTATCGCGACTATCGAGCCGACAGCCACCCACTGCAGCAGCAGCTTTCCGCCGCGGCCGCGACCGACGAGTCGCAGCGGCGGCCCGTGCCGTCATCGCCGCCGCTGCCGGTCGTGGTCGAGGATGCCGAAGCCCGGCACAGGACCGAGCAGCACTTGTTCGACGCCTTCGGCTCGTCGCCCATGCCCGCGCTCGACCAGGTCAACTTCAGGGTATGACCGACCACCTTCCCCCACCACCATCCATGCCGTGTGCGCACGCGGCTCACAACGAACGGCGGCTCGCGCGCAGATTGTGGACTCCTTCCGTGGCGGCTTCGAGCTCGGACCGCGATTCGAGTGCTCGGTTCGGTTCGAGGGACCCAACGTACTGGAGGTACTCGCCTCACGAGCTCGCGTGTCGTGCCATGTGCCATGTGCCGTGTGCGCACGCACTGTGCGTGTCGTGTGTCGTGTGTAGTGTCGTGCTACTTTACTCATCGTGTGTGGTGGGCGCGTAGGGCATCCGTAAGCTGGTGCAACTGGGGATCGCGCAGCCGCCGCTGCCGCACTATCTGGCGAATCTGGCGTCGCTGTGCCAGAACAGCTTCGACCTCGTCAACCCGAACCCGGACACCGGCGAACAGAATCAGGACGCCGGTGGCGCCGCCGAACGACAGCGACAGCGCGGCGGCAAGCGAAAAGAGCGAGACGAAACCACCACGACCACCACGACGTCATCAACTGCATCGTCGTCAACTTCATCATCGGCCACGTCAGCACAAGTACATAGAGACGAGGAGGCCAGCCAGCAGCGTCGACCAACAACGTCCCAAAGGGAAGGCTACGGCATCGTCCAGAGGGGCGAGAAGCGGCGCGGCTGAAGTGACTTTTCTTTTTGTTTTCTTTTTCTTTTTTCGACCAGTAGCAATAACTCCGTGTCACAGCGAACGCCCGGAAATTACCCGGCGCGCCAAGGTGAGAAGAACTGATTTGATCTCGCAGCGAACAGTGACTTGTGAGTCTTACTCGAGCGGGATCCATCGATCGAATCTTTCTGACCGCATTCGATTAGAGACATCGCACAGCGCAGTTTCCTTTTCCTCTTACTTCTTCGTCAATTATCAAAATGTCGCTCAACGTGACGGAGGAAATCACTATCGATGCGCCAGCTGACGCTGTCTGGAAGGTGGTTGGCGATTTCTTTGGTCTTAGCCAGTGGCTCCCCACCACCACCTGCGAGGTACGTGTCATACATGGCCCATCTTCTTGTGAGGTAATGCCATAGATCCTCCCGGACCCCCCCCCGGTACTATATCGTTTGTGATAGACTTTACTTAATGGACACTCCTAACCCCTCGCAGGAGACCGATGCTGTCGATGGCAAGAAGACCCGTCTTATCACCATGACGGTTACTGGCGCCAAGCTTGTCGAGGCGCTTGACGAAGTCAATGAGGAGGCCAAGAGCATCAAGTTCCACGTTGTCGAGAGCCCCTTCCCCATCACCAACTGCAACACTGAGGTAAGTCGGCCCTGCCCCCTCTACAACCTCCAAATGCGAACCCTCGATCTACTCCTTCACTCCATTTTCCAATCTCTGACCTTCTACTCAACAGATGAAGGTGCACGATTTGGGAGATGGCAAGAGCAAGTTCACCTGGGCCAGCGACTGCGACCCCAAGCCCGGCACTGGCGACAGCGTTAAGCCGCTGCTCGCTCAGCTCTACAAGGGTGGCAATGGCGCTCTCAAGGCGCACATGGAAGAAGCCTCCTCGTAAGGGACCTGCTTGCTGCTGGTGCTTGCAGGAGGAGGACTGCGACACGCTACGAGGCGACACTGGTGATGATGATGGATGAAGGAGGAGGAGTGTAGAGTAGCGTGATTGATAGCAACCCTGATAGGGAGGTGCTGAATGGAAGGGCGTGAACACCACCAACGCAAGGCCACAACGAAATGATGATGATAAGGTCCTTGCCGAGTAGAGCAGGCAATAAAAGCGCGACATTCCCTTCACACACGAAGCGGGTGGACTCTGCGTGTAGTGGTTTATGAACAGTTGTGTTGTATTTGCAGAAAGTAGTAGCTGTAGGCAACACTCTTAGTTGCCACCACGGAGACGGAGGACGAGGTGGAGCGTGGACTCCTTCTGGATGTTGTAGTCAGCCAGGGTACGGCCGTCCTCGAGCTGCTTTCCGGCGAAGATGAGGCGCTGCTGGTCGGGAGGAATACCCTCTTTGTCCTGAATCTTCTGCTTGACGTTCTCGATCGTGTCGCTGGACTCTACCTCGAGGGTGATAGTCTTGCCGGTCAGCGTCTTGACGAAGATCTGCATACCACCACGGAGACGAAGAACGAGGTGGAGAGTCGACTCCTTCTGGATGTTGTAGTCGGCGAGCGTGCGGCCGTCCTCGAGCTGCTTGCCAGCGAAGATGAGACGCTGCTGGTCAGGGGGGATACCCTCCTTGTCCTGGATCTTCTGCTTCACGTTTTCGATGGTGTCCGAGCTCTCGACCTCGAGGGTGATGGTCTTGCCGGTCAGAGTCTTGACGAAGATCTGCATACCACCACGGAGGCGGAGCACGAGGTGGAGAGTCGACTCCTTCTGGATGTTGTAGTCGGCGAGCGTGCGGCCGTCCTCGAGCTGCTTGCCGGCGAAGATGAGACGCTGCTGATCGGGAGGAATACCCTCCTTGTCCTGAATCTTCTGCTTGACGTTCTCGATCGTGTCGCTCGACTCGACCTCGAGGGTGATGGTCTTGCCGGTCAGGGTCTTCACGAAGATCTGCATTGTTGGCTTGTGTGTAGCGCTTGTTGTAGTTTGTTTTGTGTTCTACGCTGCGGTCAGGTCACCTTTTTATGCGGCTGGGCCCTTGGGTTCGCAGAACGGAATTGTTGGAGAATTTTTAGCTCAAACACCGATTGTCCGGAAGGAAAACATGATTTCATTGTATTTTCCTTGTATTGTTAGACGTAGCTGATTGTTCATCTCTCTTGGTTCCGAAATGGTACGCCGGCTCCTTTCGAAGTAGTATGTTGCACCGGGTTTGGCGTAGGTATGTATTTAATTTTCATGTATTTGTTTGGGAAGAGCGCGGACGGGCGTTACTGCATGCGAGTGCATCACGCGAAGGCAGCGCTGCTGCTGGACCTCGTCGACGAGGCGTGGGCCAAAGACACCCTCCCCGATGACCGTACGTTCCACATCACGTCGCCCTTTGCTTCCTACCCCCCTCTGTTCTGTTCTCTGTTTAAGTCTTGCCTTGAAGTAAACCACCCCCGCCTTTACGCAGTCCTGATGCTGCCGCTGGAGATGCAAGTCGACCCTGAGACCGACGAACAGAGTGCGTGCACCTCTTCTTGATCAGGCCTCGCGGCTGCGTCGTGAGCCGATGGTCGGCTCCAGCTCCTGCGCCGTCGTTGATCGTCTTACTTTGTTTTTTTCGCTTGCAGAGGTCCCGCAGGAGGACGAAGTGTGGGCAGACCTGGGCCTCGGCGAGTTCACCGAGAGCTGACCCGCATCGCCAAACGGCGAAGCTCACCACGGCCTGCACGACGAAGTGTTCGTCCTACTGGCCCACCGCTTTACACAGCACAACACCTTCCTCTTCCCACCTCCTCTCAAGACACAACACAGCATGACGCTACACAAGAAGAGAGGCGGGGTTGTTATGTCACAAATGTGTGGAGGTGTTTGCATTCTTGTTACAACATGTGGAGGAGAGTACTGATGAGATGTTTCCAGCAGCACCAGCCAGCAGGTAGAGAGAAGGGGAGGGAGAGTGTTGGCTATGTACAACCCAACGGGGCGGTTAGTTGGTTTGGTATTGATTGGGTCACCGTGTGCTGGTCAGCCCTCTACAATGTAGGCCTGCTGCTGCTCTGCCTCCTCCTCACCCAGCTCCTGTCCCCAGGCACAACAGCAGATGAGCCAAGGAAAGCATGGAAAGGCAAGAAAGACCCGCAGACCCGCACCTGCTGCTGCTGGTACATCGTCGGGTCGCCAGATGCCATCTGCTGCTGCTGCCACTCGTCCACGTCGAAGCCCTGCTCATCGAGCGTATGCGGACTTTGTGCCGTGTCATACATCCTGGCCGTTGGTTTGGTTGGTTTGGTTGGTTGGTTGTGATGACGTCAGCTTCTTCACACATTGGTGCATGCGTGGGGCGGGGGAGTACCAGGAAGGGGAGTAGCCGAGCGGCATGGCCATGGGCTGGCCCTGGGGGTAGGCCCCGTACGGGGCGAAGCCCGCGGACGACGAGGCCCGCCGGCCAGCCGGGTAGTAGTTGGGCGCCATGACCTCGGCCGACGGGCTCTGCTGGCCCGCGCCGCCGCCGCCGCCGCCGTAGCCGTACCTCCCGCCGCCTCCTCCGCCGCCGTGATATCGCTGGGGCGACGCTACCGCGCCTCCGCTCCCACCCATGTAGACCGGCATTCCGCCCATCTGCACAACAACGTGAGTGTCGTGGTGCGTGTGCGGCCGCGTGTGCGTGTGCATGTCGTGGTGCGTGTGCGTGTGCGTGTGCGTGTGCGGTGGTATGTGCGTGTGCTGTGTGCGGGAGAGGGGAGGGAACCATCATGGGGACGGGGTAGGGGAAGCTGGTGGCGTAGTAGGGGCCGGGGCCGGGGAGGTAGGGGTTGCCACCGGTGGCCAGGCTGCTGAAGTACTTCTGCGTCCGTCGCTTGTTCTTCATCTCCAGCGACTCGCAGTACTGCACTCGTATCCTCCGCTCCAACCACTCGGCTCCGTTCTGGCAACGCCACGTATGCGAAATTTCATATAGTCAGAGCTATGCAACACACATATATACGTTGTTGCAATGTAACATAACACTACAATATGTTGTGTTTGTTCATAACAGGAAGGAGCGGGCCGAGGCCACACGCACCTCATGCTCGATGGCCGACGCAGACGACGAGGCGTGTCGGAATCGGACGAAGGCAAACGCATTTCGCGGGAGCGCTGCGGGATTGAGAGTGAGTCGAACGCACACACGTGTCGTGTCATCTCGTTTGTGCGTGTTGCGTGCTGCGTGTGTCGTGCGTTGCGTGTGAATGTCGCACCCATGGAGTTCTCCTGGGCTTCGTCTCGGTTGATGAGGGTGACCGCGTCGACTTGGCCGTAGGCCCCGAACCGCTCCTCGAGGGCTGCCTTGGTGACCAGCAGCGGGTTGAGCCCGCCGACGAACACGTTGTACTTGTCCACGCCCAGCACGTCCGGGTCGTTGCTGCTCGTGGCCCACTCCACCACCCATTTCCGGAACTGATTCTTCAGGCCCTGTTGTTGTTGCGCACCCCCGCCACCTTAATCAGCCGCCACCACCGCCATCTTCACTAACGCACCTCTCGTTAAGGTGGTCGGGGCCACACAGCCACCTTAAGAAAGCGAAAGCGAAAGCGAAGGCGGAGCGTACGAGATAGGCGGCCATGGCGTCTTCCCGGAAGACAAACTTGACAAAGCCGCAGCCCTTGCTCTTCTGGGTCTGGTGGTTCTTGATGACCGTCACGATCTCCACCGGCCCATAGCACTCCACCGCCTCCCTCAATTTCTGCGCCGATTCAGGGGTCAGTGCTGCGTGTCGTGTCGTGTCGTGTCGTGTCGTTGGTCGTGTCGTGTGTGTCGTGTGCGGTGAACTTACCACATTGGTGAGGGAGCGGTTCATCTTGGCGATGAAGAGTGTGCGATTGACTTTGGCCTTCTCCACTCGTAGTCGACGGCCGTCCAGCGCCACGTTGTTGGTCAGCAGCAACGCATTGTTGGCCTCCTCCGTGCTCTAATGCCACACTCTCTGTTAGTCACCGCACACGCCACACACCGCACATGCCACACGCCACGCCGCACACGCCGCACACGCGCTGTACATGGCAGGAACGTACGGAGTACTGGACGAAGGCGTAGGGACGGGAGGAGCGGTCCTTCATGAGCTTGATCTTGAGGACTTCGCCGTGGGTGGCGAACAGCTCGTGCAGGGCGTCCTCCGACGTGTCCGGCGACAGACTGGCCACGAACAGGCACGCCTGCGGTGGTCCCTTGGGCTCACCACCACCGTCAACGCCTCCGCCTCGTGTTCGTGACATGAACCCATCATCATCATCGCCATCATCGCCATTACCATCATCACCGTCATCGCCATGGCCGCTACTATAGTCCACCAGTCGATGGTGTGTCTCTTGGTCCTTGTCGTGTGGTTGCTCACCTTCGTCTTCTTTGGCCTTGCCGTCGCTGTCGTGGTTGGGGTCGTTGTGGTCTTCTTCAAGGTCACCGTGACCTGTGCCGCCGCCGCTGCTGCCGGCGTCGACCACGGGTCCATCGCCCTGCTGCTGCTGCAGCTCGTGCGGGTCGGCGTCGGCGTAGCGCCTGCCGGCCGTCGTTTCTGTGCACGTGCGGGCCAAAGGTCGCGTCAGCATATGTGCAAAAGTTAAAAATGCAATATAAAATAATGCAGCTGTAGGCAACATGCCGTCGTGTGTGTTTTATGTGTAGCCAGGCGTATGGTTGCCCTCCAGCCCTTCTCTTTGGGCTCATCAAGCAGTTAAAGAAAGCAGGGGGGGGCATACGAGCAGCGGTGGACATGGTGCGTCGTGGCCAAAAGCGTTTGTTCACGTTTGTTGTTGTGTTACGGTGAAGAGAAGTCTTGCTTCGGCGTTTTTTCCTCGAAGCGAAGACAGCTTTGTTTCGCCCAGCAGCTCGGTTTGAACGGCTGTGCAAGGCTCTCTGCTCAGTGTTGTCTTCTTGTCTTCTCTTCTTGTTGTTGTTTTTATCTAGCCAGACTGCGTGGTGACCGATGTGCGTGTTCGTTCTTTTTCGTCGTTCCAGTTCCACCCCACGCCCCAAAAACGGCCGCAGGGATTCTTCTCGTTGGCGTCACCTTTCCCTGAAGATTCCCCCTTTTTTCCCACATTTTGAACTATCTGAAATTCCACAACATAAAATTCCAACTATTTTCAAGTGTTTGAAATTCCTCTGCTGTGGGCCGACCGAACGGCGGCGAGGGCGGCGTCGACGGACATGAGCTCGCCGTAGGCCGTGACGTTGGCCAGGGCCGGGCAGCCGTCGAGTCGCGTGATGCGCAGGCGGGCGCTGTAGCCGTTGGCCATGATGTTGAGCGAGGCCAGGGCTGGACAGTCGGCCACTTCGAGCGTCGACGCGTCGTCGACGGCCAGGGCCAGCTTGCGCAGGCGGCGCGCCTGGGCGACCTCGACCGCGATGCGGCTGCGCTGCCAGACCGAGAGCGAGCACAGGGCGTCGCAGCCGGCGCTCACCACCACCTTCGTCGCGTGCACCTGGTGGAGTACGACCTTCTGCACGTGCGGTGCCACGGCCGCGAGATCGAGCCGACGCGACGGGTCGTTTTCGTCTTCGCTTTCGTTGTTTTCCGCTTGGCCACTACGAAGTGGCCCGAGCGCCAGATAGCGGAGCGCGGGCAGCGTCGTGCGGGGCAGCAGCAGGTCCGGGCTCGGGCCGTCGGCAGCCCTCTCGTGGGCCGGATCGCGGTACGCCGCGAGGTGGAGTGTGTGCAACCGCGGGCACGCGCCCAGGACCACGTCGAGCGATGCGGTGTCGATCACGCAGTCCAGGTCGAGCTCGCCCAGCAGGAGCGAGGTGCCGCCGAGCAGAGACGCGACCGCGCCGGCGTCGGAGCGCGGGGTGCGGCCGGTCAGCGAGAGGAGGCGCAGCCGCGGCAGGCCCACCAGCAGCCGGCCGAGCCAAGCGCCGTCGTCGGAGCGCGACGACTGTGGTGTCGACGCGTCGATGCCGTTGACCTGGAGGTCCTCGAGCAGTGGCGAGTGAGCGACGAGGTCGTCCACCAGCCCGAGCAGATCGCGGAGCGGATAGAAGTTGAGGTGGCAGCTGCGCAGCTGCGGGCACGTGAGCCGCAGGCGGGTGTCGCCCGGGCCGTACATACGAAAGGCCTCGAGGCCCGTGTGGCGCACCAAGTGCTCCACCGCACCGCCACTGTCATCTCTCCCGTTGTCGTCGTCGACCGGTGCGTGTGTCCACAGCTGCGTGTCAACGCCGAGATCGACCTGGCGCAGCGACGGCAGAGCTTCGAGCGACTCCCACAGCGCGCGGGAAAGCGGCAGCGCGTCGTCGCTACCGTGGTGGCCCAGCCTCAGCCCACGGAGCTTGAGCGAGGTGAGACTGGACAGCCCGGCGGAGCCCAAGGCCGAGAGGAGTGAGTGTCGACACCTGTCGAGGACCACGAGCGATGTGAGGTTCGGCAACGTAGACAATATGGACGACCACGCGGCGGCCGTCAGTCGCTGGTGGCCTGTGAACACCGCCTCGGGCTGCGACACGAACAGCTCGCGCAGGCCGGTCAACGCCTCGAAGCTCGCTCCGAAAGATTCATTTCCTGTCGGCGCCTCGTTGTCGTTGTCGCTGCGTGGCGTTGTAGTCGTTGTCGTTGTCGACACCAGCAGCGCCTCATCGTCGCCAACGTCGGGAAGCAGCGAAAGCTGGCGCAGGTGCGGAAAGTGGGCCAAGATCTCGAGTCCGCGGGGGCCAGGCTGGTCCACCGCGAGCACCAGGTTCTCCCACCGGAAGCCCGCCTCGGCGGTCTCGTCGCCCCGTCGAAGTCGGTCGAGCAGCCGGCGGGTGAACTCTGGCCGGAGCTCGACGCTGCCGTTGCGCAGGCGTCGCGCGTCCCACAGGGCTTCGAGAATCTGGTCCTGCCTCGACGCCGCGGTCTCGGTTGGCTGCGGCGGCTGATCCATGGCGGCAGCGGCGGCTATGCGCTCGGCACGCCGGCGGAGCTTGACGCCGCTGGGGTGGATGACGTGGTCCGACCGGCCGAGCACTTCGAATCGGCCCAGCCGACCCGACTGCTGCAGCAGCTCGAGCAGGCTCAGCGGCGGGAACTCCAGGCGCAGCTCGGTGAGCCGAGGCAGCGGCATCGGCGGTGCGCCGATGCCCTGCGTGCCGAGTTCGCAATTGTCGACGTGGCCGGGGAGCGATGCCAGGGCCAGCCGGTGCAGGAATCGCTCCGAGCGGTCCTGCGTCTCCCTGTCCGAGCCGCGCAAGTCCAACGACTGCGCTAACGTAATAAGAATCATCGTCATCGTCATCACCATCATCAGTCGACTACAACATGACGCGGGATGGGGAGGAGTTGTTGACGTGCCTCAAGCTGTGGACAGCTTTCGACAAGCACGGGGAAGAGCACGTCGCCCAGGAGGCTGTTGCCGGAGAGGTCGAGGCGCCTGCCCAACATTCCACGAGAGAGAAGTGAGCTCATGCGCCCACACGGCAAATGGTGCGGGGGGAGGGGAAACAGTGCGTATGACCTGAGCCGAGGAAACGCGCGCAAGGCCCGGAGTCCCTCGGTGGTAATGCCCACGCACTCGGACAAATTCAGCTCCAGCAGCATTCCTGCCGCTGGGCTCTCTCCAAGGCACTCCAGGAAGTCATCATCCACCCTACGTTGTTGTGTTGTGTTGTGTTGTGTTGTGTTGTGTTGTGTTGCGTTGCGTTGCGTTGCGTTGCGTTGCGTTGCGTTGGATGAGATAGACAGGAATCAGGACGGAATGTTGCAGAACGAACCTGGTGTCGGAGGCATCGATAGTGGCGATGTTGCGCCACAGGCGGGCCGTCCGGTCCAGCACCTGCTTGGAGACGTGCGGGCAGTCCCTGCTCGCGTCGGCGTCACACCCACAGCCGCAGTGAGGAGCAGGGCCTCGCACACGGGAGAGAAAGGGAAGAGGAGGGTACGTGAGGGACAGGTGGCCGTGCCAGTCGGCCCCGAAGTGGGCCGACAAGCTGACCACCACCGGCAGCGTGCGATCGTCGACGAGGGACCATCGCCACATCGACTCCACGACTCGTGCACACACGTCTCCGCCCAGCGCGCCCATCTCGCCACTGCCAACCCACACCTACTGTGAGCCACCCATGTAGTGGTATTGGGGGGGGGGGTAAAGCACCAGCACGGCCTGCGTAGGAACGCCACTACTGTGGCATCGAACAAACTGCCCCGCAGAGCTATCAAGCTGCACTGCAGCGCCCCTGGCACTGTCGCAGCGTGCACTGCTTCTTCCATCTCTCAAAATCTTTAATCCTATTTGTTGAGATTTATTGTATTTTCATTCGGTATAAAAATAAAGAAATGATGGCGCTACACCCAGTGTGGCTCCTTGTCGTCGGGTTGGGTGGCGTCGTCATCGTCGGTGTCGGCCTCCTCGGCGCGCTCTTCGTAGGACTTCTCGACGACGGCCTGCTCGACGTGGGTGAGGCCGAGCAGATTGAGGAAGCGCACCACCTTGCGGTCGAGCCACGCCTTGTTGGGCATGACCGCGAGCCAGTCCTTCGGCAGGGCCGAGTAGCCGTACCGTGCGCCCCACAATGCTCCACACACAGCGCCATTCCTATGTGTCGTGTCGTCAGCCGTGTGTGGTGGTGCGTGTTGCGTGTGCGGTGAGTAGTGGGCTAACGAGTGTACACGGAAAGGCTACACGTACGTGTCGGCGTCGCCGCCCTCGCGTACGAGGAGGTTGATCATGTGTTTGAAGTCGTTGGAGGCACAGAGCGCCCAGAAGCCGGAGCCCACGCACTTGAAGGTGTACCCGATCTTGGAGCCCTCGTCCAGCTCCAGGCTCAGCAGGCTCTGCATCGAGGCGTCCCTCTTGATGTGTCGCTTGAACTCATCCACGTGTTCCGCCTCCAGATGCTGATACCAGACAACCCCAATCAGCAATCAGAGGGTTGGGACTGTAAAAATAATAATAACAATAATACAAAATAAAAAATATCCCACAAGATATATATATATCAATTTCTATGCATTATATATTCTATTAGAGTGATAAAAAGAAAAAGGTGGTGAAACCTTGAGCCCGTGGGCGATGGCCTGGTCGATGAGCTGCTGGAGCCCCTCCTCGGATTCGACGTCGTGGCCCTGCAGCATCATCGCAATGGCGGTGGTGGCCGCGACACAGCTGGCCAGGCACCGCGTGTCGAAATGCGTCACCTGCAGGCACCCCCAAAACACAAACATATCAGCCGAGGCTCCTTCTACGAGCGGGCATCAGGTACATTCTCCCGAGCGAGCCTTGCGGTACCTTGGCGATGCGGATCGTGTTGGCGATGACCTGATCCAGATTGTCATAGTTGAGAACGCCCAAAATCGACGTTCGCATCACCGCGCCTGAACCGGACGCACACCACAGGTGTTAACGGTTGTAGTCTCCGGGGGCGAGACGAAAGGGAGAGTGTTGGTTGGCGCACGCACCATTGGGGGCGGCGTTGCGGTTGAGCTTGATCCACGCGGCCTCGGCGGCGGTGTGGGGGTCGCGCAGGAAGATCTCGTTGAAGACCACCTGCGCCGTCGTCGCCCCCAGGCCCATCCCCGCGAAATCGCCCAACTCGGGGAAGCCATTGTTGATCCATCGCTGCCATTATAGACCGCATGTCAGCGACACATACCTCTCACTCCAATGTGTGCGGTGTGTGCGGTGTGTGCGGTGTGTGCGGTGTGTGTGTGTGTGTATGAAAGGTACCTTGAGCTTGGCTGCGTAGCGGTGCTCGTCCACGGAGCCATTCAGTTCGAGAATGGTCTCCATGATGAGGATCATCTGGTCGCTGTCATCCGTCCTGTTGAGGTGTACACACACTCACATTTAGTAAATATATATATATATATAAAAATAAATGAAGCACTCCATTCGGGTGCGCGATGAGGCATCGCTTGCGAGCGAGGTGTGAAGGGCAGCATGCTGTGGGTACCAGTCGCCTCGCTTCCAGCGGCGGTTGTGGGCGTTGAGTTTGTAGTCGGGAAACGGCACGGCTGCGTCACCGTACAGTCCTTCGATCTGCTTCTTGTTCAAGAACTCGGTTGCTACGTCGCGTCGTGTACGCGTGAGTGCAGAAGACCAAAATAAATAAATAAATAATCAAATAAATAACAATACAAGAAATAATGGCAACTCAACGTTGTATAGATATATATATACCAAGACCAACGGCGTCGCCCAAGCAGTTGCCGTAGATGCAGCCGAGGATCTTGTCGATCAATTTGTCATTCAAAACTGATTTGTCCAACTCGGCAAACCACCACTTGTCGTCCTCCACGACAGGAGCGTCATTAACGTTCACCGTTGAGCCCGTCGCAACCTCCTCACCTTGGCATCCTTGCCCATGCTCCTGCCTCGCCTGCTCGCCTTCCATTCGATCAGAACTGAACTTCTTCGTCAGCCCTAATAAAACACCAAGTGCCCTTCTTTGCCTTCGCCAAAAACAACAACCGCCACGGCGAACCAAAAGTAAAAGCGAAGGGCCAGGAGGAGAGTCGAACTCCCAACCTCCGCGTTGATTCCTAATGCGGCACTCTGCCAGTTGAGCTACCCAGGTCCTTCATCCCCCGCATTTCCAACCTAAAAAACAGCTTAAAATAATAAATTAAAAGGAGGAGTGTGTTTGGTGG
This sequence comes from Acanthamoeba castellanii str. Neff, assembly GCF_000313135.1. Lineage (NCBI taxonomy): Eukaryota > Discosea > Longamoebia > Acanthamoebidae > Acanthamoeba > Acanthamoeba castellanii. The sequence goes on from NW_004457526.1 coordinate 16,651, forward strand.
CGCAACTGCACCCAATACCAGACAGATGGTTTCTTCTGTTTCTTTTTCATCACATCATCACCGATCACAGGTAGTGCACGGTTTCCCTCTTGAGGGCCGGGTCCATTTCCTTGAGCTGTTTCTTCTTCTGGTCCTTGCTCTGCTTGTAGCTCTCCATGACCCGGGCCAGGAGGAGCTGCTTGGCGCGCCGCTCGCGGGCCTCCTTCTCCTCCTGCGCCTTCTCCCGTTCCTTCTCCTCCTCGGTCATCTTCTGGCGCCGCTCGCGCTCCTCCCGCTTCTCCTCCTTCGACATCTTCTTCTTCTCCTTCTTCTTCTTGGCCCCGTCGTTGGGCGACTGGCCCTGCTGCTGCTTTTGCTTCATCGCGTCCGCCACCACCGCTGCCGCCGATTTCTGCATTCGTCGTTACAGTGAGTTCCATGTGTCGCGCAGCGGTGTGTGCGTGTCGAGTGTGTGTGTCGTGTGTGTGTCGAGTGTGTGTGTGTGTCGAGTGTGTGTGTGTCGTGTGTCGCGTGTGTGTTGTGGGTGTGTGTGTGTGTGTGTGTCGTGTGCGGCGGTATGTGTGTGCGGTGGTGCGTTAGTGTGTGCGTGTGTCATTGAGTGTGGGTGGTTCTACCTTGACGCGGGGTTTGGAGGTGAGCGACGGGGGCTGCTGCACGACTTCACCGAACTTGACGCTGTCCTTATGTACGAAGTCCTCGCCTTCCTTCTTCGCCAGCTTCCTCTGCTTTCGCCTCTCCTCCTTCTCCTTCAACTTCCTAAATACCGTTATACACACGAGCTTAGTTACCATATTGCCGCGCGCGTGTGCGTGCGTGTGCGTGCGTGTGCGTGTGTGCGGAAGGGGTCGGTACTGCTTTCGGGCGCGCGAGAGGCTCTTCTTCTCCTCCATGGCCTTTTCGTGGAGGACCGTCCTCGTCTCCTGTCGCAAGCGTCGCGTGAATTGCTTGTAGCTCTCATTCGGCCGCATACTCTCGAACTGTAATGGCAATTAAGTGCTTCCGTGGTGAGCAACGCGTCGCACACGCACGCACCACCGCACACGCACGCGGGGATGGTATATGGGAAATACCTTGATCTTCTCTGGAGGTGTCTCGGTCTTCTGTTTCTTCGTCTCGGGCTCGGCGTCATCGGCCTCCTTCTCGTCCTTGACGTTCGCCTTCGTTTCCTGGCCCGCCTTCTTCCTCTTCTTGCCGGCAGCTGCTGCGCCCTTGTCGCCCTGCGCTGTCGTCGTGGTGGTGGCCGTAGACGCATCCTCCCCTCGCTTGCGCTTTCCCTTGCTCGCTGTTTTTGATAATAAAAAATAAACAAAATAGATCAATAATTAATATTCCATAAATGAAGGGATAATAAAGAAATGAAACAAACAACAAAATGAGATGAAAGTTGTTGATTTGCCAAGCGATCAACTTGATTCCAATTTAATTCTTAGCGAGAAAAATCTTGGAGATGATTAGCTTTGCGATTGTTGGAATGATTAACGCAACGAGATGGGAGGGGGCATCACCTTCGATTTCTTTCATCTTCTCCTGAGCGGCGATCATGCGCCGGAGGGAGGCGGGCATCTGTTTGGTGGGATCGCTGCCGGCGGGCTTCGGGGGCACATTCTTACCTTCCGGACCCAGGAGATCAGGCTCCTTGTTGATCTGGTATTGGAACTGCTTCGCCTTCTTGTACCGCGCCACTCGTCCCATTGTTCTCTTGTTGGGTCTGAAAATAAATAAAAATAAAAACAACAGATTATTTCTTTTCTTTGTTTTATTGACCTCTTCAGATCCGTTTTTAATTCGCACTACGCTTTTGCGCGGCGAAGATGTCCTTCATCACCAAGGTACTTTAGGGCAGCTCTAGTTCTGGTGACATGTTGTTTCTCCTTCTTGAGTGCCATCTCGCCAATCGCTCATTTACAGGAATTGAGCATTGGCAACTGATTTTCATCTTTATTTGATTTGGCTGGTGGTGTGCTCTGGGCAGCGGTGGCGGCAGTTCGTGGCCAACCGGGTGGGCCAGCACGTCGAGTCCGGCTCGTTCCAGGAGAACCTCGACACCTTCAAGGCCTGCTTCCTCACCTCCTACCACCGCCACAAAAGGTAACACGACACACACGACCAGCGACACGACACGCACTGGCTAACGCCATCGCACACGCACACACTCCACCGCACACGCGTCACGCACCGCACACGCACATGCAGGCACATTCCAGTCACGCCAGAGAACAAGGCGCTGTTGGAGGACACGAGCGAGCTGGATGCGGAGATGACCCGGATGTCGTACCTCAAGCAGAAGACCGTCGTCCGCAAGGACGTCCACGGGCAGGTCCTCGACCTCTTCAAATTCGTGCACGAGCTGGGTACCCCCCACATTGCATTCTCTGCACTCACTGAACGCATTGTTGCTGTTGCTGACATCGTAACGTGTCGTGTGTGTGCGTGTGCGTGTGCGTGTCCTGTGTGCGTGTGTGTGTGTCGTGTGTGTCGTGTGTCGTGTGCGACGAATGGAGGTGGCATGGACCCGTACCCGCAGCCGCTGAATCCCGCCAAGGAGGAGTCCTTTGAGGCCGAGCTTGACCAGGTCACCCGCCACACAGAACAAGGTCCGCGCACTGCACTAGCCCATTCGTTCACTCGGTTGTTTTCTCTTTGTTTTGGTTGCATCTCTTGTGTTGCGTGTGTGTTGTTGCGAGTGTGTCATGTGTCATGTGTCGTGTGTGTCGTGTGTGTCGTGTGTGTCGTGTGTGTCGTGTGTGTGTCGTGTGTGTCGTGTGTCGTGTTGTTGTTTTTCTCACGCAACTGAGTTTGCTCGCTTCAGAGCTGAGCCGCGACGAGCG
>NW_004457526.1:19531-45762 GCF_000313135.1 Acanthamoeba castellanii str. Neff
TCCAAGTCCAAGATCGACACCCGGAGGCCGGCTTCGGTACCCAAAGCTTATCTTTGTCCCTTCGGAAGGGAACCAAGCCAGGCCAACTCATACACCTCCTGTCGTGTGTGTCGTGCACCGTGTGTCGTGTGTCGTGTCGTGCACCGTGTGCGGTGTGCGGTGTGTTAACTGTGTTCAGGTGTGCACGTGAAGGGGCACATCCTGCCCGGTACGGTGCTGGCGATCTACGCAGGAACGGTGCATTTTCCCTACACGCTCAACGAGAACGCCATCAAGGGCAACAACTACATGTACGGCCGCTACGATGGTACGCACCCGCGCGTGTGTTCTCTTTGTGCGGTGGTGCGTGTGCGTGTGCGTGTGCGTGTGCGGTAACGACTGTGCGTACCCTAACCTCGATCCCGACCTCGTACATACGGTTTGTCCATGCATGCACAGGTGTGGTCGTGGATGGCCGCGATTGGGAAAGGAAAGCGTTCGCGGCCCGCCGATTACAGACCAGGCTCGAGGTCTTGGCTCTCTTCTCCCCTGCGCGCGCGTGTGTGTGTTGGTGGTGGTGCGTGCGGGCCTCGGCTGAGTCAGTCCTGACGCGTCTGGTGTTGCGCTGGTCGTCTTCCAGAGAGTGGGCCAGTCCATAAAGGACGAGAAGACACTGCTACGGTTCCGGAATCCGTTCGGCATCGCCCAGTACATCAACCACCCTCCGGGAGGTACACACATATCTATTTATTTATTTATTTATTCTTTGTGTATTTTTATTTTATTTCTTCTTTTTATTGGTTTTTGTCAGCGCATTGTGCGCATTCCTACAACCCGACCAACACAACGCACAGGCAAACAGCCGAATGTGATGTGCGTTGGCTACGAATTCCCCAACACATTTCCTGACGAGCTCAAGCCCTACATTCCTCACGAGCACGTCAAGGTACGCGCCTTAACTCTCTCTGCGCGCGCGCATGTGCGGTGGTGCGTGTGTGCGTGTGCGTGTGCGAATGCTGCCTTGTGCGATGGTGCGTGTGCGAGTACGATGGTAGCAAATCGTCTCGGCTGCACCTCATGATTGAACTTTGCCTTCGGGGAATGAGCAGGAACCCAACATCTTCTTCAACACGATGACCGATTGCTACATCCGGTCGATCATGTGTATCGCCACCCGGCACATCACCGATGAGGAGTTGTTCCTCAACTACCGGTACGCACACACACCAACGCCACGACACACAACACACACAGACACACGACACACGGCGCACGACACGTACGACACGACGCATGACACATGGCACACCAGCGCACACGCCACAATTCACAATTTCACTCACACCCAACACGCCATAGGTACAACCCGATCAACCCGTATCCGGACTGGTATGTGCAACCCGACGTGGCGGAGGCCGAGCGGCGATGGAAGAAGCCCAAGGCCTTGGCCAACCCCTTCTGGTAGAAAAGTGAGACGTTGGTGTTTCTTCGACCGAATGTTGCTGGCGTGGCTTATGGGTCGTCTGGGGGTGCTGGTTCGAATCCCACCTTGTTCTATTTCACCAATTTGCGGGTGTGAACGGGCAACCTGTGGTTGCTGGCCAGGGTAGTTCACAGTGCCACACTTGTGCGGCACAACCAACCAATGGCGTGCAAGTGCTGTGTTGCCTCACCAGCCGCAATGGGTGGGATTTAAGGAGGACCCTGTTGCCACCTTTCTTGCTCTTGCACACATGCATGTGTTGCCTTCCAGCTAACCACACACTGCACATGCATGACTGCACACAGGCAAATGTTGCTCCTCTGCTGGTGGCAGAGGCCACCACACCAGCCTTGGATGTGGTGAAGATGAAGTGGTCAGTCTTGAGCATGCAGATCAATGTCCCACTGCACCATGTTGATGTGTTGCCTTCCAGCTAACCGCACACTGCACATGCACATGTTTCTGTTGGATGGCAATTTTGACGAAATATGTGCACTTTTAACGTCTTTTCTTGCACATTTTCCGTTCACATTTCTCAGATCAAGTGCATTGGTTGGTGGGCCCAGAAGAGCAACAATGGAGCACAACAAGGCACCAAGGGCAAATGGGGGGCAAGGATAACAAATTGGCAATGGGCACCACAATAAGAGGAGCTGGGACTGCCATTGGGTGGGCCATCTTCACTCAGGTGGGAGGTTGAACAATGGAAGTGCACCACTGATCACTGCCAGGCTGAATTCACAGTGGCCAAGGAAGTGTTAGAAACTGCCCTTGGTGCTGAAGCACAGGCATGAACCTGGGGACACTGAAGTGGCTAGGGAGAGGCCATCTGCCTCAATCACAATCCACATTCATGAGATGGTGTCAGGTGCATGTGTATTGGTGTAGGTACTGGAGGCCATCTCACTAATGCTGGGATTGCCTGAGTGATACTCATGATGCATGAAAAGCATTACCTTCACAGGGACATCAAGCTTGCCAATATCTTGGTATGTGGCCTTTCTTCTTGGGCTTGCAGTTTATCACATATACACAACATGACACAACCAAGGACATGACATGACATGACACAACATGACACAACTAATGACATGACATGACCAATGACATGACATGACCAACAACACAACATGACCAATGACACAACCAACAACAGTACCAATGACATGACCAACATGACCAACAACACAACCAATGACACAACACGACATGACCAACAACACACCATAGGTCTCACCCTCAAGGGGCAGGGTGCTTGAGCCCAAGCTCTGCAATTTTGGGATCTTCACCTACTCTCCAAGGCTGCTCACCTTCATGTACTCCTGGGTACATGCCCCATGAGCTGCTGTCCCCAGAGGCTAACATCTTCTACAACAAGGCCATTTACATCCACAACATTGGGCTTGTACTGGCAGAACTTCTCACTGGCAAGGTAGGCCATGATCTGACCCCAGCTCCAGCAGAACTAGATTAGGTCCATTGTGACTTGTTTGGAGCTCTTCCTCAATGTTGGTGAGTATGTCTACTAACCTTACTGCCATCTCATTGTGATTCTGCAATAGCATCTTCTCAAGGAGTGTTGTGATTGATTGGGGCACAGGTGGGGGACCCTGCCCAAACAGGGGATATGGGTGGATGAGAAGTCTGCCTTATGGTAGTGGCCAGTGGTAAGGTATGGGGAGAGGGAGGAAGAGTTGGACTTGGGCCAAAGTTGCTGTTCATTGTCCAATACATGTGCAAAGTGGAGCTGCATCTGCTGGTCTGCAATGGTGTCCATCTACATTGAGTGTCCCTAAAGGACCCCACCAACATGGGGCAGCATATCAAGCTTCAAGTAATATATCTTCATCAGCAGCACCAGCCAGGATCCTTGGTCAAGTCTAGCAAGTGGAAGGAGGGGACAGCCTGGCATCATTGCCTTCTTGACTACCACAGAGGAGCACACAATGCACAGGAGAGGGCTGGGTGGCAGCCCAGTCATCACACTCACTGCACACAAGGCCAGTTGTGTCATGATGGCACACAAGGAGTTGGCTACTTGGGTCATCCAGGTTGCACTGCCCTCCTATCCTCCTTTCACCTCCTCTTAGGCTGTTGTTGTGTTGGTTGAAGATTGTTCAATATTTCCACTGTTGCTCCAAATGCTCTCACACCATGACCTGTCTCCAGCTCAGCAGGCAACCTGGAAGTCATGGTTTACAGAAGCCTGCTCCCTGGCTTCACCCAAAACCCACCATTTCTTCTACTGAGGCCACTGCCAATGGTTGTAGTAGGAAGGAGGGGTGTCAGCAAGGGATTTTGGGCAACCATGACACAGGCCACTTACCTTGAACATGTTGTTCTCAAGTGTGTGATGGTTGTGTGCAGGGTCTTGAGCTTTCTCTTAGGTCCACAATTTGTTTCTCCTTCAGTTAAGCATATTCCTCCACCGCTCCTTGATCCCTGACTCCCTGTTGTGAAGGTGACAAGCTCTTGCCAGGCCTTGTTGATGTCCCTCCACAGCCCATTGTGGACTGAGCTCCCTTACATACCTTTTCTGCCTCTTGTTGTGAACTGTGTCTGCACACTGTCAGTGGAGTGGCTTGGGCAGTGTTGTGTGCACTGCAGCTGGTGCTTGGAAGTTGTGTGAAGATTGTCACTGTCATGTGTTGCTGATGACAAAGTAGAGGATGATCCCAGCACTCTCCACAAGGGCCACAGACAGGCTTGCTGATCAGTGCCATGAGAAGGGTGATGATCTCTGTGCCAAGCGCAAAGAGGTGTGGATCCTTCCACACTATGGAGTTCCACCCACCAGTCTTGTGCAAGTAGTATCCTTGGCATACAGTCAAGATAGCAACAACAAGAGTCATGGATGACTGAATGGCAAGGAGTGTATACTCACCCTCACACATCACATAGTTGTCACCAATTGCATGTGTAAGCAAAAGTGGCAAATGTGTTATGCAGGACATTATTGTCTGGCATCAACAATGGTGGTGTCAGCAAGGAGTGGTGCTCACAGCCCTCCATACCTAGTAAGGATGGAGACAGAGGTAATGAGGAAGTGGGGTCTGGACAACCACAAGGCATCAAGATGGAGTTGCTAAAACAACTTAAGGGGTTGAGTAGCGACATGATGTGTTGGTTGCTTGTTGCACACTCATTTTTATTTTATTTTTTTATTGTTGTTGGTGGTGGGGACCACATTTGCAGTTCAAGATACCTGGAATAGCTCATTGGGCGCTGTCGTGGCCTTCGCTTTGCAGGTTCAGGACTCGTTCGATCAAGGCCTGGTCGCTGTCCATGCGTGCCAGCCACAGGGCGGCGGGCTCACCCTCGACCAGTCCGTGCATGGAGTGCACGACCCCCAGCACCTCCTTGACAGTCCCGCGCATGTCCTTCGCGATGCACGGGGCGGTCTTGCGCCGACGCTCATGCGGCTCATCGCCGCCGCTCATACGCAGCTCGTGCCGAGCCAACTCGCGCTTTCGCACCAGCTTGGCGATCTCGAGCAACTACACACGCAGCAATCGCACATAGGTGACTGAGTGTTTGTGCGTGTGCGGTTGCACCGCACGACACGACACACGAGTGCAGTAAGTACCTCTTCGAAGAGTATGCTGCCTCCTCCCTCTCCACAGCCGTTGCCTCTGCGCGGCGCGCGACTGGGATCGAGGGGGTGTCGTGGGGCGCCGTGTTGGCCCGCGTGCCACTTGCCCGTGTTGTTGCTGTGGAACGCGCGGCGGACCAGGAGCGAAGTGGATGGCACGGGCACCACCTCGACCAACTCCCAACGCCCACCAGCCCCGCACCCCCGCAGGTGCAACTCGACGTCGATCTTGTACAGCCGCCAGTCCGCTGTCGCTTTGGCGATGAGCTCGCCTACCTTGTGTGGCGACTGGTGAAGCACGTCAAGTGATCAGCTTCAGTCGTGGATGGCCCGAGCACCACAGCACTTGTGATGAGGCGGGAAAGAGGCGTACCAGGCCCCACCTTCGGCGCAAGGACCGACGCATGGCTGGTGCCAGCACCGCACACGCGCACCCGCACTAAGAGGTTTTGTGAGGGAGGGCACCAACAAACAACGTAAAACCAGGGGCACGGACCTATTCGGGTACGTTCCATCTCCTGCGCATGAGAACTCGGCTTGTCTCCCCTTTTCCCTATTTCTTCTTTTATTGTTCAGGAAACAGAAGCAAAGAATTGTGTTAGAAAAGACGTCATTGGACGTGATATAAATTGAGAGAAATAAGAAACGGTCGTATTTACACATCTTGTAGACGTAGGTGGTCTAGGCGGCTTGGTCGATGGGCCGCCGGCAGGCCGCGCAGGTCTTGTTGGTCTGCAGCCACGCCTCGGCGCAGTTGGCGTGGAACATGTGCCCGCAGCCCAATTCCCGCACCTCCTCTCCCGCCACGTACTCGCTCAGGCAGATCGCGCATGACTCCCCTTCGTCCACCTTTTCGCTTTCGTTCTCTATCTCTTTCTCTTTCTTATTCTCTTCGTCGTTGTCCGCGTTGTCGCGGGATGACCGCTGAGCGGGCGGTCGGTAGGTGGTCCGCTTGGTGGTGCGGTCGATGAGGGACTTGGTGGCGCCGCGCGACGGTTCGTTGAAGAGATCCGGCCGCACGAAGTAGAGCACAGGCATGGCCGACGCGGCGCACAAGATCACAGCCACCAGCGTTCCCACCATGACCAAGTGCGCCTCTATCATTGTGGCACAGTTCAACAAAAACTCCAACACCTCACCGCACACACCCCACACGACACGACACGACCAACGACGCGACACAAAAGAGGGAAATGTACTCAGGACTAGAGAGCATGCTTGGTAGAGAATCGGCGCAGCGTCAGCCTAGCAGGAGAAGGAGTGAAAGACACACTTAGCGTGGTGCGTGCGTTTACGCGTTTGACTTGGGCCGCGGAAAAACGTACGCAGTTGGATTCCTCAAAGGTCCAGATGCAGCCGAACACGAGCCACACTATCCAGGCCACATTGAGCAGCACGCCGCTGTAGACTCCAGCGATGTCCAATCTGATAACGACACACACGACACGACACGACACGACACGACACACACGACACACACGACACACAACAGCGAAAGTTAGTTGGCCAATTTTCATGACAACTGCAATCAGGCAGGACCGTACAGAGTGAACCTGGAGGCGGCAATGAACACGTCGTCCGACTGCGCGTTGCGGTCCACGACCAGCTGCGGCACTCTCCTGTGTTTCCACACCACCTGATGACCATTGAGATGTGAGTCGTAGTACGTGCACCCACTTCAATGGGCCGGACGTACGTTGAGAACGCCGAGCACGCAGAAGACGATCTCGAACGAGGCCCACGCGCGGAGGTGGCTCTCGCAACTGGCACCGCCGTTGGCCGCCATGCCTGGCCAGTCAAGGATTCATTCATTCATTCATTCATTCATTCATTCATCAAAACGGGACCCCTTCGCATGAGGCGCTGATGAGAGGGCCGGGGCGGGTACGCACCAACGCCCAGCGCGCCCGCGACAACGGCGAGGTAGACGCCATAGCCCAGGTTGAGCCCGTGCCACGCGTAGCACACCTTTCGGCCGCCTGGCCACGAGTCCGGAGCAATTCGGCCTGATCGATTTTTTTTTATTTATTTTAGTAAAGATTCAAATTGGAAATGATTTCAATAATAAAGAATAAAATAATAAATAAATTTAAAAATGGTACCTCCAGGCCGGCTCATCGGTTGCTCGGCGGGAGGGGTTGTGAGGCTGGTGTTGGCCGGCGGGGAGGGCGTGGTGGGCATGAACGTGGGGAGGGCGAGCAGGGGCGCTGTGTCCGACGCAGATGTTGGCGCTGCTTCGAGGTCTCGGGTGTCCACTTCCATCTTTTGTTCTTCTCTTCTCTTCTCTTCTTTTGAGTTTGGTGTGTACCAAAGATATAAGAGAAGGAGGCACAGCTGGAAGGGAGTAGCTTGGTGAAGGACGCAGACGTGCGACACTTCTCAAGCCTAGATCGCCACAAGGCGGGGGGGGGGAGTTTGGCTCCTGTCAGGCCCGTCCACGCCCCTCGTTGTCGTGAGCTCCTTCTTCTGCCCGTGCGACAGGAGAAACTGGCCAACCAATCAATGCTCAGCTCCCAGCTTCCGCGGAACGGCAAAAAGAAATTCACGGAATATATTTCTAGGAAACATCAAAGAGAAATGCACAAAGAAAAAAGAAAAAGAAAAAGCAGAGGGATATACTTTTGAGGGGATTCATGATGGAAGAGCTGCAGGGGTGTGGTGGTCTGCCGCTGGAGGGGCTGCCAGTTGAGGTGGCGCAGCACGTCCTCGCCTTCCTTGAGCCGCTCGATCTCCTGCACGCGAGCCAGGTGTGTGCCGGGTGGCACCAGCTGGCCGCCGACGAATGGGTGTGGGAGCGCGTACACCACCACACCTTCGGTGGACCCCTGGTGACCGCCACTCCCAAGAAGGCCAAGACCAAGAAGAAGACGAATTCAACTCATTCATCGCAAGATGAAGATGAAGATGAAAGAAAAGAGGTAGAGGCCGCAGCACGCAGAAGAGCCAAAGAGTATGAGGCGCGTAGCAAGACGTGGCGCGGTGCGTGCCTCATCGCGGCCCGCCACGTAGAGACCAGGAATGACCACCCCGCGGCCTTGGCACGGTGGGCCTGCGGCTGTGGCCACCACCGCCTCCTGGCCCGCCTGCTCGGCGACCACCACCGCGAGGCCACCGCGCACGAGCTCGACGCGCTGCTGGCGACGGCGACGACGGTCGGCCACGAGGCGGTGGTCGAGGTGCTGCTACGGCACGGCGGGGCCAACCCCAACTTCCCCGGCTCGGCAGGCCAGACCATCGTCCACAAGGCCGCCAACCTGGGCCGCCTGGCCATCATCGAGGTGCACACACCGCACACACCGCCGCACACACACCGCCGCCGCACACACCACCGCACACACGCGCGCACAGGTGACTAACAACGCAGACTAACGACGCAGTTGTTCTTGAGCTATGGGCACATCGCAGAGCCGAACAGGGTGCTGGTGGAGCTCAAGCGACGACAGGGCAAGGGCGCCAGCCGCGGGTCGCTCGCGCACCAGGCCGCCGCCCAGGGCCACCTGCGCCTCATGGAAATTCTGCTGACGTCAGCCGCAGCTTCGGCACCGGCCGACCGGCGCGACGCCGCGCGCGCCCTGCTGAGCGCCACCGACTCGCGCGGCTGGGCGCCGCTGCACCACGCCATCCAGAACGGCCACATCGAGATGGTCGAGCTCCTGCTGCGGCACGGGGCCGACGTCGACCAGCTCCTTGTCAGCGGCACTCAGCGCGAAACGCCCATCGCCCTGGCCATCACCGCCGCTCACACCGCACACACCGCACACACCCATTATGTCGACATTGTGCGTGCGCTGCTCCGGCACCACGCGCGCTTGGAGTCGATCGCGGGCAACCCGGAGGCGGTGGGCGCCATGCACGCGGCCTGCGCGGTGGGCGCGCTCGACGAGGTGGTCGATCTGCTGCTGGCGGCCGGCGCTGACATCAACGCGCGTCTGTCGGGCGACGGCCGCACGCCGCTGCTCGTTGCGCTCCGCTCGGCCCACTGCCGGCTGCGCACCGTCGAGCGGCTCGTCGATGAGTGCGGGGCCGACCTGCGGGCCGCCGACCTGCGCGGCAACAACGCGTGGCACTACGTGTGCGTCGGGCGCCCGTCGGCCGAGAAGGTGGCGGTGGTCGAGTGGCTGCGCGGCCGCGGTGTGCCGCTGTCGCCAGCCGGTAGTAGTGCCCAGCAGTCAGGCGCGATGCTCTTTGCGCTGCTAAACAGCCTGGTCCACCACTACCCGCACGAGAACGCCGACGCCGCGCGGATGCTGGCGACGATGTGGCGCCTGCTCGGGCCGGGCCTCGACGCCCGCCAGCGGCTCCGGGCGTGCCTCGAGGCCGCCCGCTGCCACCACACGCTCCTCGCCCAGCTCTTCGTTGTGGCCACGGCCGATGATGGCGCAGCTCCCGATGCGGTGGTGGGCATCGATCGGGCGACCGCCACGCGGGTGCTGGCGCGCATCGTGTCGCGCGGGTACATGAACGGCTACGAGTGGCGCGATCCCTTCGCGCTGAACAACGTCGCCTTCCTGGTGCGCGAGGGCGGGGCCGACGTCAACGCCCGCCTGCCGAGCCGCCAGTTCACCGACAACCCAAACGACGACGATGACGAAGACGACAACGACGATGACGACGATGCGCGCGACGTGCAACCGATCTGCTTCGGGGTGACGTGGTTCGACTTCAAGATGCTCCATCGGCTCCAGGAGCTCGGCGCCGAGCTGCGCGCCCGCAACGCCATGGGCGACACGCTACTCGCGCACTACCTGCGGCCGACCACCACGGCCTGCCCGGCCACCACCGTGCCCTCGCACGACCCCGTCACCGACTGGCGCACGATGGCCCTCTTCGTGAGCTGGCTCGCGCACCTCGTCAAGCGGCGCGGCGTCGAGGCCTCGCTGGCGGGCATCTACCTCGACCTCGACCGGCCCGAGTACCACCGGTGGCCGGCCTGGGCCAAGACTCTCGTGCGCGAGTGGGTCACCCGGCCCGACCGGAACGAGTTCGAGTGGGACGCGTACGACACCAACGCCTGGCCTCGCCACGCGCTCATGCTGGCCTGCCGCACCAACGAACCCCTTTGGTAATAATAAATAATAATATAAATATTGTACTTGAAATAATTATAGACACAAAAAAGGAAATAAATAATTGTGAGTTTTATTTGTTTACCCAAGTACTCCACACCCGATGTCTTTGTTCTTCCGCCGCGCGTGTCTTAGGCGTTTTGTGTTGAGGCACCCGAGGGGAGACGAAGACCGCGCCACAGTTCTGTTGCGCTTCCAAAAAAAATAATACGAAAAAGAGATACATCTGCACAAAACAAATAACAAATAACTTAATATGAGCAAACTGAACAGAATCGAGAGATAATAACAGAGAAGGCGCGTACCGCAGAGAGCGAGAGGAGAGGAGAGAAAGAAGAGAGAAGCGGCACTTAGGCGCCGATCTCGTCGTAGTCGCTCCTGGCCTTGTAGTACTTGAGGTACCAGAAGGCACCACCACCGACCACGGCGATGAGGGCGAGGATGGCCAGCACGATGAGAGCCCAGCCGAGCGCACCGAGACCCTCTGTAGCGACGACAAATAAGAAGATGAAGATGAAGGTGAAGGTGAGCTTATCGATCGAACGACATCACCCAACACGACAACAACAGCCTCAGAGGAGGTGAAAGGAGGATAGAAACATGACGAACCGTTGGGGACCACCATGCTGTACTTGGTGTCCTTGCCGATGGGGACGCCGTTGGCGTTGATGGTGATGTTGTAGGTACCCGACCTGGTGAGGGTGAAGCCCACATTGTAGGCGCCGTTGTTCAGGTCCTGTACGCTACCGGTCACGGTCGCGCCTGTTGTTCGAGACAAACGAGAGCTGACGTCAGCACCATGTCGATCGTGATCATGATCATATGAAATTGTCATCATAACGGTGTTGGTGATGATGCTGATCATTAGTTGTGATGTCTGTGTGCGTAGTACGCCGCGGCCGTAAAGCGACCGCGACGTAATGATGCACACGATCCGAATTCAGGTAAGGTGGATATGTTCAATGTTGCACTTTAAAACCCCTCGACACATCATGGCCAGGATGTGTCGAGTTCTCAGTCGTGCCACGCAAAAGAAAGAAAACATACACCACACACACACACACACACGAGAGAGAGAGAGAGAGCACGTACCGCTCTTCATCTCCTTGAGGGTGACGTCGATGGTGGCGCCACCGGACTTGAGGCGGTTGTTGAAGTGATCGGCGGTGATGACGACGAACGACAGGGGCACCTTGGTCTTGGGGGTGGCCAGGCCGAGACCCTCGGCGAAGCAGTTCTTGGGGTCCAGGGTGCCAGGGTGCACGTTGACGATGAAGGGCGAGGCCTTGATGGGCGCACCGTTGAGGCTCACCGAGATGCGGGTGGAGAGGGCGTTGGTGGGCACGTAGCTCACGATCCACTGCGACCTGTCGGCCGAGTTCTGGACCGCGGTGTGGGCAATCTGGAGCGGCACGCCCGAATCGTCGCTGAAGCTGACGGCAATCGAGGCATCGGACGAGGCCATGTTGTTGCCAAACTGGTCGCGGGCCTGCACGGTGAACGAGGCGTTGTTGCCGGCCGACGCGGTGGTGAGACCGGCGCCGGTGGCCACGGACTGCGCGGCCGAGGTGATGGTCTCGGCGCTGATGGTGACGGGGAACGGGCTGCCGGAGATGGGCAGGCCGGTGGGGGCCATCACGATGGTGAGTCTGTAGGTACCAGCGGTGCTGATGGCGTACGAGCCGGCGAGGGTGCCGTCGGGCTGCACGGTGAAGGTGACGTTGTTGCCGGCGGCGGGCTTGTCCCAGAAGCCGGTGAGCTGGTAGCCGGCGGGCAGGTTCGAGGTGATGTTGTTCTGGAAACGATCCCTCACGAGCACGACGGCGGTGAGCGTTGTGCCGGCGGTGCCGCCCACGATGCCGGTGCCAGAGGCGACCGAGGCCGAGGGCTCGGGGAGCGCCGGGGTGATGGTCACGGCGTTGAAGGGCGAGCCCTTGACCTGCTGGGCGGTGCCGTTGTAGGTAACGGTCATGGTGTAGGTCCTGGCCGTGGTGAGCGTGTACTGGATCAGGTAGGTGCCGTTGCCGATGAAGCTGGAGCTGGCCGAGGCGCCGCCGTTGTTGAACGAGGCGGTGAAGGTGGCGGGCGGGTTGTTGTTGGGGTTGACGTTGTTGAAGGCGTCCTTGCCGAGGATGGTGATGTTCAGGGGCTGACCAGCAACGCCACCGTTGATGTTGCCGAGGATGTCGCTCTTGGTGGCATCGACGGCACCGGGGTCCACCGTGATCCTGAAGGGCATGCCGGCAAGCGCGTTGGCGTTGTAGTAGACTGCAGATCACCGACAGCAGCGGGAGATTCAGTATTTGAGCGACACTTGCCAATCGATGCGACGCAGAAAGAAAGGTTGTATGGCGTACCGGTGACATCATAGACGCCAGCAGAGGTGGGCGCGTAGGAGATGGTGTACGTTCCGTCATTCTTATCGACAACGTTAACGGAGGGCGAAACAACGGAGCCAGAGCCGCTGACGCGGGTGAACTCCACGGTCCACTTGGAGGCGTCGCCACCACTGCATGACAAACGAAAGGGAGAGGAATGTGGGTCAGCCGCGCAGGTCAGCAAACAAGAGCCGACGAATGTGAGCGGAAAAATATCCAAATAGTGATAGTGTGGTTCAGTTAAAAAGTCATGAAAGTTGGCATCAATGACACTCGAGTGAGCTGCCTCTGAAGTCGAAATCGCTAAACATCATGTCGTAACACTGTGCAATGGACGTGTGGTGTGGGGGGGGGTAGTGTGATGGCGCAACGTACGTCTGGTAGTAGTAACCGTTGGTGTCCACGCCCTGGACGGTGAACGAGGAGGTGCGGCCAGCGACGGAGTTGTTCTTGACGTTGGTGACGAAGCTCTTGGTGGCATCGAGGATGGCCACGTAGTTGAAGCTCCAGTCGAGCACCTCAACGTCCTCGCAGGTCGACATGCAGGCAGCGGTCAGACCAACGAAGGCACCGGAGGAGTTCAGGCTGATGATGCTGGGGATATCGATGGTGGTCTGGTAGGCGGGGCTGGCGCTGTCATCGATGTAGACGCTGAGCTGCTTCTCGATGTACTGAACGTTGTACTTGTGGGTGAAACCAGCGATACCGGGGATGTTGGTGACGGCACCTGCAAGCGGATGAAGAATGAGGATGTCAGAAAGGGCGCCCGAGCTGAGAGCGGCTTTGTAGAGGGGGGGAGGTTACCAGGGGGGGTGAGAGCAGTTTCCTCGTGAGCGCTGTTGTGGACGCGCTCAGGGGTGGTGTGGTGCACCGAGATGTGGTTGGAGTTGGGATCGCCCAGATTCTCATCCTACGCATGGCTCGAGATCATAAGAATGGCCCAAAGACAGCAGAAGTAAACTGCTGTTTGTGGGGGGGGGGTAATAGAGTGATTGATGATTTGCGTACCAGGTATGTGTCGAATTCGACGGCGACCGATCGCCTCACGCCGAGGTCCTCGTAATCGGGAGTGGCACCATAACCGATACCACCAGCTCCGGCACCGAAGGCGTTGGCTGTAAAGTCAAGAAATTAGCCTCGCTCTTGTACAAAATGCACCCAGCGAGACTTGATGGGGAGCCCAACGTACCCCTGTGGTTCTGAACAACGAGGGCGAAGCCGTCCGGGTTACCAACGCCGGTGTGCGACAGGTTGGACATGCGGACGGTGAAGGTGACATTGAAGCTCTCGAGATGAGCGCGCCTCTTGTACCAAACCGCGCCGACTTCGATTCTGCGCGTGTTGAATAGACCGAACGAAAAAAATGAGTACCGCGTCGCTGAATATGATGGTCTTGCAGCTCATAAAGCGGCAATCAGTGCATACCTCTCATCGCCGCCAAGGGGATCGTAAAACATGAGCTTCAGATTCTCAGGGCCAAAGACGGGGTTGAACTCAACGCCGAAATCGAGCTCATCGCGAGCCACGAAGCCGGTGTAGGTGAAGTTACGCACTGCACAGGGTTGAAGAGAACCGTAAGAACATCGCCAGCGTACGAGATGCCGGCGTAAAAATGCCCAAAGATGACAAAATCGAAAGCTGGGCATCAGAGAAGAATCGTACCGGCCGTGGAGGGAATGCCCTGGCCGGCCGCAACGTGTACAAGGGCCAGAACGGCCAAGAAGACCAATGAGATGGTGATGATTTGTCGCATTATCTTACTAATGTGACTTTCTGCTCTACTTCGATCCTCTACAAGATGACGCCAAAAAGGAATCGGATTAATCTCCTGACGCGTCTTGCTGCTTCTGTGCGGAGTGTGGCTGTCTGTGGTCTGTGGGCGGGTACCAAACAACCCGCTCGAAGCAATGGCCGAAAGGGAAGCGAGACCTGAGGAGGTGCGCGGGAAGCGAAGGTGCAAACGAGCCGACGAAGAAGGGGCCGACCACGGCAACGGCAAACGGGAAGTGCGGACCTGGTCTTCCTGCCATGTCGACAATTTTCATTTTCGACGTCGACACAAACTGATCTGAAACTCCGATTTTCCTATTTTCCGATTTTCGAGAAGGAGAACTAACACTGAGTGAGTGTTGTGGTGACTCTTCGCAGACTTGTCTCTTGTCTCTCTGCGAGTTTCCTCAGTTTTTCTTCCACACTACAATGTAACCAGGTCATGTGTGCTTGGCCCTATTGTGTAGCTCAATTGATTTGATCACATGCGTAACTTTACAGCTTGCACACGGCGTTGGGGCGCTTTGGGAAAACTTGGGTGCGCCGTTCCACGCGCTCGATGGCCTGGCGCAGGGCGGGCGTGATGAGGGCCTTGGTCTGTTTCTCGTGGTCAAAGGACACCAGCGTGCCCGTGCCGCGGTAGCACACGGCGGCGCTCTTGCCGTCCTTGGCCGTGCGCACGATCTTGTGCTCGATGGACATCGATGAGTTGCCGAGCTGCTTGAGGCGAATGTACACTCGCGCTTCTTCTCCCATCAGCATGGGGATCTGGAGCGCACGCGTGTGAGTGCATCATTTCGTTTCGTTTTTCCCCCCTGGATTGAAATGAGAGCGTACCATGTATTGAATGGTGCCGGCCGCCATGACCGCGTCGAACTCCTCCTCGGGCGCGATCTTGGACAACTCGCTGCGCACTTCATCGAGCCACCTCACCCTCGCCTCTTGCATCCAATCTGCACGAAAGAGGAAGAGAAGATCATTGAGCTCAACCAATCAACCAATCATAGCTACCACGCATCGAAGGAACGCGTACAGTAGACGGCGCAGTTGTTGGCATGCACGTTCACGTCCAGGTCCCGGTACTCGACCTCGTGCACCCAGCAGAGCGGCCACTCCTCAAACTCGTCGCTCGGCGTCGCTGGCTTGGCGGTGGCCGGCTCGGCAGCGGCAGCGGCGGTCGCGGAGGCGCTGGTGGCTGGCGGCGTCGACCCGGCGGCGCACTGCTCAGCGCCGGCCTCGAGCAGTCGTCGCAGTGCGGGTGTGAGGTTGGCCTTCTTCTGCGTCTGTGGGTCGATGCAGACCAGCCGCGCGGTCCCCCGGCCGCACGGCGTGGCCTCGCCTTTGCCCGCAGCAGCGACGTCGGCCGGCGGCCTCTTGACGATCTCGTAGCGGAGGGTGAAGTAGGAATTGCCCACGGCGGCGATGCCCAAGTGCACCACGACGCGCTCGGAGTGGAAGATGGGCGCCAGGTACTCCACGGTGCTCTCGGCCACCACCGTGGGCGCCAGCTTCTCACCGCGGGCGGCCAGCTCAGGCAGAAGCTTTCGCCGCATGTACGACGTTCGCGCCTCCTGCATCCATCCTGCACCCACAAACGAATTATTATTGTGCAGGATGTAATAATGAAATAAAAACAAAAATAATTTTGATAATTATAAAATCCGCACGCATATTTTTTTTCATAATAAATAAAAAACAGGATAAAAGCGCCGGAGGGGTACGGAGAAGGATGACGCTGTTGACGTGGGCGTTTGTGTCCAGGTCCGCAAACTCAACCTCCCGCTCCCAACTGAAGCTCCACCGCTCCTCTTGTGTCTTCTGCATCGCTTGTTGATTCGATTAGTTGTGGTTTTTTGGGTTTTTGGTGCCTCCCAAGTTGCCAGCAAGTTAAGGTAGCGGCTGAGGTTGATTTTCTTTTTCTTTTTAATTGTTTCACACAAATACAAGTCGCTGATGTCGAAGAGGCCGGTGCATCAGACACAAATCGTTACGGCTAGTCGTTAAACTCGATCGAGGAAAGGACAAACGAACCGCCCCTCTTTGGTGATAGATCGAAAACGAAAACGAAATCAAAAGAGCGAAGAAAGCGAGGCCACCCCCACGATGTTGATGTCATCGGAAGAGACGCCAACGACCTCAAGTGGGCCTTCTTCGCCGGGTCGGCACCACGCGGTGACGTTGGTGGGGTCCGTTGAACCGATGGAGATGGAGAGACTGCGCCAGGCCTTCATCTGCACGAATGGCACGCGGCTCCAGACCTCGGGAGGCGCTCAGGCTTCGATTCGATCTTCCATCTCCTCCCCTTCTCCCTCCATCCCTGAAGCAGGAGGCCTCGTCGCAATCTCACAGCGTATCCGTAGGCCCGAACGGTGCAGCCCCCCCCGCCACTTTCTTTTATAAAATCTTTTTCTCTTTCTTCAAAATCTTCTCTCACTCATCTCCTTTGTTACCAATGAATTCCATTCTTTGACCAATTGATTCAAAAATCAACTTCCCTCCATGCCCCGGGTGACAAATCACGTGATTGCATCTCCTCTCACATCTTTTTTTTTTTTGGCAGGTTCTCGTTTGAGGTCGAGGGCGAGCAAGTGACCCTCGTTCTCGACGTCTGTTGCTCCGGTACGCTCACCCCCCCCCCACACCAAGGCTTCATTGTCCTACACTCGTGTGCGGCAACGAGTCCTCACGCCATATGCGTGGCCGACGCTGCATGCGCGGTGGTGTACCGCAACATTTGCGCTCTCGAGCAGGTGTCAAGCGATCGGACGCGGTCAAAAGCGCAGATGCGCTCGTGCTGGTCTACAGCATCACCGACCGCGAATCCTTCAAAGCGCTCAGCGGCCTGCGCGACGACGTACTCAAGTACGTGCACCGCGCACCGCGCGCCACGCTCTCACACACACGTTTCGCGCAACACACTCTTAAACACGATCAATCGATCAGAGCCAGAGACGACGACGGCGGGCCGCCGCTCGTCCTGCTGGGCCAGGATTCGCACAAGGAGTTTGGGCGTAAGGTGAAGCGCGAAGAAGCGGATTCGCTCGCCAAGAAGTGGAAGTGCTCCTCCTTCGAGGTGTCTTCGCTGACCAACCACAACATCGAGGAGGTAGGAGCGAGCGCCACTCTCACCCCCCCTAACCGTTTACTGATCGCACATGACGATGTCGTGTCGTGTCGTGTGTGTCGTGTCATACGTGCCGTATGTCGTGCAGGTGTTGTTTGAGGTGGTGAAGCAGATCAACGCGAATAGCAGCAAAGCCCCCCGACGCAAACTCAACCGCACGCTCCCGTTTCGCCTGTTCAGCAGCCGACAAGAAGAGACCACGACCCTCGGCGCATCGGCGCCGTTGTCATCGACGTCGACGACCACCTCCTCGCCCCCGGGCGGCGGCCTCGGCTCGCCCTGGTCCGGCTCCGTCTCGAACCCGGTCACGACCCACACCAGTCGCACACAGCAGTTCACCCAGGCCGACGACCCCAAGGCCGGCCGGGCGCTGCGGCTCTCGCTCCGCTCGAAGGGCAGCAGCGACGCCAAGGACAGCGGCAAGGAGGCGCGAAAGAAAGAAAAGGAAAAGGCAGCCAAGGAAAAGGGGGAGAAAAAGGAGAAGGGCTGGCTGAAGCAGACGCAGCGGAGGGCCAAGAAGAAGCGGAGCAACAGCAGCAACAAGAAGAAGAGCGGCGCCGACGATGCGGCAAAGCCGGTCGGGCGGCGGAAGGAGGACATGCGGATGCTGGGCCAACGCCAGACGATGATGAAACTCTCCCAGCGCATGGAGTCCATGTCGACAATCAAGCGCCCGCAGGCGCCGCCCAGGCCGCCGCGCCACGGAATCGACGGCCTGGGCGGCGCGGCTGGTGTTCCACCGAGTGGGGCAGTCGAGGAGGAGGCGCCGCCGCACATGCAGGAGGCTCAGTCGTTCGCCGACCTGGCGGCCACGTCGGCGCGCACCGTGATCCGTGGGTTTTCGCCGGAGCAGGCCTACGGCATGCTCATCACCACCTCCGGCCCGGCCATCGACGTCATCGCCGAAGTCGCGAGCAAAGAGGTGCGGCCCACCACGCCCTGTTGCCTTCGGGCTTTTGGTGGTGGCGGCTCACCACTCACGCGGCCTCGTCTCGTGTGTGTGTGTGTGTGTCGTGTGTGTGTCGTGAGTACAGAAAGCAATCACGGACTTGCTGACCGAGATCGGCTTGCTTCGGTACAAAGAGAATCTGTTGCAGGCTCACGTACGCGCGTGTCCAGCTCTAATCGGCCCTTGAGCGCCACGTCGGTCTTACAATGTGTCGTGTCGGTCGCGGCTGCTCCACCCACAACATGTCACAGGACCTGCGATTATCGGACCTGCCGCTGCTCAAGGAGTGGGACCTCGACCGATTAGGCATCACGCTCATGGGCCACAAGAAGAAGCTTCTCAAGGCCTTCCATCAGTCCCTCAACCGAATCGCAAGTACGCCTCCTCGCATCTCCTTCAGTGCAGCGCAACGAGTTCCACCGCACTCACCGTATGACCGCACACGCACGACTCACCGAACTCGCGGCTCGCTGGGTTCAGACGGCGGGGAGGGCGATCCGTTGTACTGGGTGATGGAGCCGAGCGAGCTAAGCCTGGGCAAGCGCCTCGGCGGCGGCAACTTTGGCGAGGTGGGTGACTCAGTCCCCACGGCCCACGTCGTTGACTTGCATTGAATTCGCGCTTTTGCTGACAGTTGACAAATACTGACCACGGCGGGGTGTGTGCGCGCAGGTGTTTGTGGGCAAGTGGCGTGGCATGGCGACGGTCGCGATCAAGCAGCTGCGCGAGGTGGACACGTCATCGCTGCAGGAAGAGGCCAAGATCATGAGGTGCGCAAGCCCAGTTTCAACTCCGACAGAAAACTGTAACTGACTGACATTCGTCGCATTCGTCGCATTCTCGCGGCCGCGCGCGTAGTTCGGTGTCGGTCCATCCCAACGTGGTGACCCTCTACGGCGTGGCGCTCAGCCCGGGCTCCGCGTACCTCGTCACCGAGTTCATACCCGACGGCTCCCTCGACTCCTACCTCAAGGTACTACTTCACTTCGCTTTTTTCGTCTCTCTCTATTTCATGTCCGGCTGCTCATCTCTCTCTCGTGTCGTGTGTGTCGTGTCATGTGTCGCGTGCGCAGTCCAACATCAACCGAATACATTCCAAGGTGCTGCTGCGGATGTGCAGGGACGTTGCTGCTGGAATGGTGCGTGTGGCCGCCTCGCGTTCGCTTCACCCCCCATCGCTCAGTGGCTCACGCAGTCGTGTCGGCAACCCCCCCCCCCCACAGGACCACCTCCACTCGCATCGCATAGTCCATAGGGACTTGGCCACGCGAAATCTCCTGCTCAAGCTTCGCCACGGCGGCGAGCCCGTGATCAAGGCACACCACTCGCCTACCACCCCCTCACCACTACCATGCCACCCACTCATCATCGCACGCACACCACCGCACACGCACACGCACACGCACACGCACACGCACACGCACACGCACACGCACACGCACACGCACACAGGTGTGTGACTTTGGTCTGTCGCGCACGCTGGAGGCGAGCGAATATTACTGGGCGACCAAGTCCCTGATGCCCATCCGGTGGTCCAGCCCCGAGGCCCTCAAATACCGCAAATTCACGCCCAAGTCCGACGTGTGGAGCTTTGGCGTCGTCATGTGGGAGGTACGACCACGCCGAAACCACGAAAACTGAAACTTTCGTCTGGCGTGGTTGGTTGTCTGCTGACTGACTTTTCATCTTCGTTTGGTCAAACTTTTTGATCAGATATTCTCGTTCGGTCAAGTGCCCTACAGCGCGCTGACCAATAGCGAGGTCATGACCTGGCTCGACCAGGGCGAACGCCTGCCGCGACCCAATAGGTACCCCTCACCATTCATCACGTTCTTCATTTTCGATGTATTTATGTTTTATTATATTTATATGTATTTAATTTCAACAATATATTATATTTATATATATTAGATGTCCGGAGGCGGTGTATCGGGTGATGCTCAAGTGCTGGCATCTCGACCCGAAGCGTCGCCCGGCCTTCTCCGAGCTCTTCAGCGTGCTCGAGCGGATACTCGAAGCCGACGACGCGGAGGCCTCGTCTGCAAGCACGTCGTCGCCCCTGTCGTCGACCACGTCGTCGCCCCATCAACGGCCCCCACTGGCATCGGCCTCGTCGATGGCCGCCTACGGCCCCGGCGGCGGAATGCTGTCGACATCAGGGCCGGTGTCGACAACGGCGGCTGGCGCCGCCGGCGACGCAGAGGACGAGAGCGGCGAGGGCAGCGGGTCGGTCGACCTCGCGGCCAATATGTGGGGTGACAGCAGCAGACACGCCAGCGGCGTCCTGGGCAGCCCCACAACGGCGGCAAAGAACGAACACGGCAGCAGCAGAGGCAGGAGCGGAAAGAGCGAAAGCGGCGAGAGGACCCGGAGCGGACGGAAGGCTTCCAGGGAGGACCAGCAGACCACCAATGGTCGAGTAGCGATGAGAGAGCTCGGGGGGAGCATGGCAGAGTACGGCAGCGGCGGCGGCGGCGGAGAGGCCGATACGTGGCCGGCCATCGTCGAGCGCGAGGGGTCGACCATCGAGCAGATCATGCGGGACACCACCCGCATGGCCGCCGAAGCCGCGCCCATCGTCCCAGTACGCTCACCGCACACGCACCACCGCACACGCACGCGCGTCGCCGCACATGGGACTCACACTCCTGCGGCGCAGGAGATGGAACTGAGGTTCAAGGAGGAGTTGGCGCGGGGTGATGCGCGGGCGTGCCCCTGCATGATCCGCGTGGGCGCCCACGTATGGTGCGGCGCGCCCGGCGGCCGGATTGACATCTACCACGCCATGGTCCGTCCCGATCCCACGACACGACACGACACGACACGACACGACACGACACGACACGACACGACACGACACGACACGACCAACGACACGACACTGAGGGAATGTGAAGCTGACTTTTTTTAATTCGTTGTTGGTTGGGGAATGAGAAACCACAGACAACACAGCACGTGTTTACGATCATGGGGCACTTCAACACGCGCGTGCTACGACTCGTCCTCGTCGGCGGGCTCGTGTGGTCGTGCGACGAAAACCTGATCCGCATTTGGGACCCGCTCACTGTATGCCTCCTCCTTACCACGACACACACACACACACACACACGACCGCACGCACGCACAACTGCACTTGCGCGAGCTCACCTTGCGGCGTTTACAGTTCAAGCAGGTGTGTGAGCTGACGGAGCACTCGGGCATGGTGCGGTCAATCCTGCCCGTCTATTCCTGGTACATTCTCTTCATTCCGTTGCATTTGGCCTTGGCCGTAATGCAAAGAATGTGACTGACGCATTGCCCAACACCAGCCCGCCGGCGGAGGGGAAGAGCCTGCGTCGTTCGAATTCCTCGACCATCTCGCCGCGCGGGTCGGCATCACCGCCCGGCTCGCACCAACAGGGCGCCAGCGCCGGTCTGCGCAAGCTGCAGTCGTCGTTCGAGAGCTCGGCGGCGGCGCGACGCGGGTCGCAGCCCTCTGTCCCGACCACCTCGGGCCCCGCCACGCTCAGCGCCGTGTGGACGTCCGACACCAGCGGCAAGATCATCATCTGGCAGCCCAACGTACGCGTGTGTGCGGTCGTGTGCGGCGCGTGTCGTGTCGTGTCGTGTCGTGTGCTGACATACGTTAATCCCGTCGCATCGCAGCAAAAGCAGCCGACGGTGATGAAGGAGATCGTGTTGCGAGAGGAGCCCATCTCGTGTATGTGCCAGGTGGGCAATGCCGTCTGGCTCGGCGCCGAAAAGCGAATCTATTGCGTCGATCTCAACGTACGCACACACCGCACACACTTTTTTTCTTGGGTGCTGACTCAACCGGTAATTTGGTGCAGACGCACGCGATGTTCAACTGGACGGCGCATCAGCGGACCGTGAACGATCTGCACTACGAAAACGGGCTCGTGTGGTCGTCGGCCAACGACGGCAAACTCAAGGTAGCGCCGCTTGCCTCGATTCACTTGCCACCGCACCCATTGACACACGACTCACGACACGACCAACGACGCAGGTGTGGAACGGCGGCGAGACTCCCCAGACGGTGAACCTGGTGTGGGAGACGGACGTGGAGGCGTCGGTCAACTGCTTCGCGCGGGTGGTGCACCCCAAGTACCCCACCGCCGTGCGCCTCTGCGCCGGCGCCGTCTTCGGCACCGTCACCATGTGGGACGCCAAGGTAATGCGCGTGCGCGTGCGCGTGCGCGTGCGCGTGTGCGTGTGCGTGTGCGTGTGCGTGTGCGTGTGCGTGTGTGCGGTGCGACTGACAAATGCGCGTGGGACGGGGCAGACGAGGGAGAAGAAGCAGCAGGTGGGCCAGCAGAAGGATGTGATCAAGAGCATGCTGTGGGTCGAGGAGACGCTCACCCTGTGGACGGCCTCGTTCGACCACACCATTCACCTGTGGCAACTCACCGTGCCCCGGTCGTCGTCCGCCTCCAGCGGCGCACACTACCACCACCAGCGGGCCGCGTCTCGACCATGATAAAGTCACAGTATGTGAGTGATCGCGAGGCTGTATGTTGTGTAACAAAATATTTATTTGAGGCAAGCGTGTGGTTGGCCCCTTGTTTATATTTCGGACCAATGGGACTGGAGTGCTGGTTTGAGGAAGCGGCCGAAATTTGAGATATAGACTTGCAACTTCACAGCTCAGTTGCCAGTACAACAGCTCATCCCCGACCAGTCCAAGTTGCACTTCACCCAGGGCGCCTCCGTGAGGAAATGCTCTCTGAATCGCGCACGCACGCACGACCGCACGCGCACACCACTAACAAGGTGTAATGCGCAGAGCCGGATGTGGTGTTGTGCGGATGTGGGAATGAGGTGACGCTGGAGGTGGTGATCGCCCAGTCAGGAATTACCTCCAAGATGTTGAGGAAGGACGCGCCGGGCCTGAAGGTGCGGGTGGTCAACGTGCTCGACCTCATGTCCCTCTACCTTAGCCGGTACCCCCCCCCGGTCCTTCTTTTCATTAGCGTTATACTAATCATCATGGACATGGACAGGTTTTCACGGCCGACCGACCCGTGGTGTTCGCCTTCCACGGCTGTCCGTCTGTCATCATTCTCTTCGGGCGCACCCGCACCTCCCGCTTGTACGTGGTATTCTCTTCCCTTGTTTACATTGCTACAATCTTCTATTGAGCCAAACACATGTCTGTGTTAATGATTTCACTGTAGCTGGGGCCATTGAGGAGGGTACCACCACGATCGAAGCGCTCACCTACGTCACCACCCGGCCCAGGCCCCTCATCTTCATTGAGCTTCTGCGCGTGTTGACACCTATCTCGTGCGTGGCTGTGGGTACGCCACGGCTTTCAGCCCGGAGGCCAGGGGAGCGGCCGCCGGGCCTCAGATCACGCTACGAATCGGCTCTCGTCGACCACGATGTCCACAGACAGCACCACGGCAAAGATCCCATGTGGTTGTGGTCGTGGAGCACAGATGTTAATTATAACCACCAACCAACGCCCCACATTCATCACTACACCGGTTCGTGTCAATTCGGTAGATGGGGCACTTGCCCTCAGAGGGCTTGTGCTCTCCTTACCAATTTCCAGAACAAATTCCCATTGGATGATAACGTCGGGTCTTTTAGCCTGTGTTTCACCCAATAGAACAAAACCGTGGCTTTTTCGACTCCGCTCGGACTTGGTCTAGAGTTTACCAAAAACAAAAACGCCATCATGTTTATTTTCTCTCCGAGTAACCATCTTGATTTCATCTATTCTTTATTCCCCATTCTCTCCATCTTCCTCTCTCTCTCTTCTCACAACTTTCTACAACAGTACACATGCTCGTACTGTTATTGTTTCTTCTTTTTCATGGCGAGGGGGCGCTTGTTGGGGCGCAAGGTGTCCAGCCAGCGCCCTCTGCACCTCCGCCCCAGTGCCTCTACGTGGCCGACCTCCAAGTCTCCAGCGCCGGCTACGTTGTCACCTCCTACGGCCGCCTCCTCGTGTGGGACGGCGCCGGCCAGTCGCTGGCCAACCTCACCGCCGTGCCCACCGCCCTCGCCCTCGACCGCACGCAGGACGTGCTCTACGTCGCCGGCCTGGGCACCGTACAAAGGTTAACTATTTTTATTTTTATTTGTTTTATATTTTATATTTTATATTTATATTTTTGAATTCGCCACAGGCTGTACATAGGAGGTAACCTTTCGCAGGCGAATTCCCTCTGTCCGTGCTCGCTCCTCAACGACCTGTCCACCATACGGTACCCCTTTGGTTGCCAAGCAGCAGCTGTTGGTCGTGTGAATAAAAAAATATAACTATTATAAAACTAACAAATATAATTATAACAATTCGCAGGAGCATGGTGGCGGACGAGAGGGACGGAGGGCTGTTTGTGAGCTTGCACCAGATGATCTGCCACTTCTACCCGGTCGCGCAGACCATTACCGGCTGCGATGACTTCGGCAGTCTTCTCGGCTCTGCCACACTTACACACCTGGTCCTGGATCCGGGTGAGCACACAACACACGCAACACACGCAACACGCACCACCGCACACGCATTATCGCACCACCGCACACGCACTCACACAACTGCGCGCAGATCGGAATCTGGTGTATGGGGCGCCGAGTGACGGGCTGGCCGTCATGGTCTTCTCGGTCGTGGCCTCCTCCAAGCTGCAGTATTTGACCACCTGGACGCCCTTGCCGCCCCAACAGAACCGCACCTATGTCGGTACGCGTCGACAAGCAAGTGCTGCCAACCGCACGACACGACACTCACGGCGACACGCCACGCCACGCCACGCCACGACACGACACGCCACGCCACGCCACGACACGACACAGGGCTGGCTATGGGCGCGAATGGCAATCTGTTCGCCAATCTGATGCCGCTGGATGGTACGGTGATCGTCGAGCTGGACCTCAACAACAACGGCAGCCTGGTGTCGCGCTACGTGGCCTCCGCGGCCGAGCTCGCCACCATCGACGACTTCTACGACCTCGCCTACAACAACGACACCGGCCTCTTCTACTCCTTCTTCACCTTCCAAGGCAGCACCCCAACCGTACGTCCTGTCGTGCGTGTGCGATTGTGCGATTGTGCGTGTGCGGTGGTGCGTGTGTCGTGTCATCTGAGAGTGTTGTGTGCAGATTGGGTCGTACCAGCTCGTGCCGTCGTCGTCGGTGAACGGCACCTTCAACAACTCGATCATCACCGAGTTCACCTCCCCCGGCTCCGGCCCCGCCTCGCCCCTCTCCATGGTCTGGGGCCGCTGCCCCTACCTCGCCGCGCCCTCGGCCTCGCCGTCCCCCGCCGTCGGCGGTGGCGGCAGCAACACCAAGCAGGACATCACCATCTCGTTCAGCGTGGCCGCGCCCTTCATCATCATCATGATGCTCATCTGCTGCTGCTCGCCGGTCGTGTTCGTCTGCGTGTGGCGCCGCCGCCGGAGGTACTACACCGGGCCACGGGGCCGCCGCGGGAGCAGCGCCGAGACGGGCGTGGAGATGACCGACCTCGAGGGGGCGGCCGCGGCGTCGGCGTTCACCTACCGCGAGATCGACTTCGCCGACCTCACCCTGGGCCGCGAGCTGGGCCACGGCGCCTTCGGCCGTGTTTACCGCGGCGAGTACCGGTACGTGTCGTGTGTGTTGTGTCGTGTGTGTCGTGTTGTGTGTGCGGCGCGCTGATGAAACCGCACGCGCGGACCCAGGGGAGCGGTGGTGGCGGTGAAGATGTTCGAGGGCGTGCGGCTGGACGAAGCGGAGGAGCATACGATCCGCGAACTGCGGAAGGAGGCCGAGATGCTGGAGAACCTGTCGAACCACCCCTGCATCGTCAAGTTCGTCGGCGCCATCACCCAGGGTACGTACCCTCGTGTGCCCACCTGCATCTCATCATCCCTCACTTCTGCGTGCGATGTGCGGTGTGTGCGG
>NW_004457526.1:47894-48881 GCF_000313135.1 Acanthamoeba castellanii str. Neff
TGTGTGTTGTGTCGTGTGTGTCGTGTTGTGTGTGCGGCGCGCTGATGAAACCGCACGCGCGGACCCAGGGGAGCGGTGGTGGCGGTGAAGATGTTCGAGGGCGTGCGGCTGGACGAAGCGGAGGAGCATACGATCCGCGAACTGCGGAAGGAGGCCGAGATGCTGGAGAACCTGTCGAACCACCCCTGCATCGTCAAGTTCGTCGGCGCCATCACCCAGGGTACGTACCCTCGTGTGCCCACCTGCATCTCATCATCCCTCACTTCTGCGTGCGATGTGCGGTGTGTGCGGTGTGTGCGTGTCGACAGCAAGAGGAGGAGCCACCACGTTTGCGCTGGTTACGGAGTACTGCTGCCGAGGCTCGCTCCACGATCTCCTGGTATTGAAGTGCTCTCTCAGATGTTCACCACTCGGATACACCGCACGCACACATGCACTCACCGCACGCATTCACCGCACGCACGCACTCACCGCACGCACGATTGCCCAGATTCGAAAGAACAAGAAGCTGCCGTTGATCACGCTGGTTCGGATGGCACGCGATGTGGCTACGGGCATCCTTCACCTCCACAAGGTCCCTCCTTTTCTTTTCTCAGAACTCATCTGAGCAACGAAACTCACCCACACACGCACACATCCACCGCACACACCGCACACAACAGGAGCACGTGATGCACCGCGACATTGCGGCTCGCAATATACTCGTGGGCAAGAACTACGGTACGCCCATGATCAAAAATTAGTCTCTTTTATTATGTCAGACTTCTTATGTCAGACTTCTCACATCACACGACACACGACGTTGGCAGAGGTGTACGTGGCCGACTTCGGGCTGGCGCGCACCAAGGCCGTCGAGTCGCGGGTGGCCACCACCAAGCAGTCCTTCGGACCCATCGCCGTACGCCCTCCTCCGCCACTCGTGCGCCATCAAACACAATATAGTAACGGTCGACACATATATGCACGCGCGCGCAGTGGATGGCCCCG
>NW_004457526.1:52100-77783 GCF_000313135.1 Acanthamoeba castellanii str. Neff
ACCTCCTCCTCTCTCCTATCAGGTTCGAGACGTTCAACACCCCCGCCATGTACGTCGCCATCCAGGCCGTGCTCTCCCTCTACGCCTCGGGCCGTACCACCGGCATCGTGCTTGACTCGGGCGACGGCGTCACCCACACCGTGCCCATCTACGAGGGCTATGCCCTGCCCCACGCCATCCTGCGTCTCGATCTCGCCGGTCGCGATCTCACTGACTACCTCATGAAGATCCTCACCGAGCGCGGCTACTCGTTCACCACCACCGCCGAGCGCGAGATCGTGCGTGACATCAAGGAGAAGCTGTGCTACGTCGCCCTCGACTTCGAGCAGGAGATGCACACCGCCGCCTCGTCGTCGGCCCTCGAGAAGTCGTACGAGCTTCCCGACGGTCAGGTCATCACCATCGGTAACGAGCGCTTCCGCGCGCCCGAGGCCCTGTTCCAGCCCTCGTTCCTCGGCATGGAGTCGGCCGGCATCCACGAGACCACCTACAACTCGATCATGAAGTGCGACGTCGACATCAGGAAGGACCTCTACGGTAACGTCGTCCTGTCGGGCGGTACCACCATGTTCCCCGGCATTGCCGACCGCATGCAGAAGGAGCTCACCGCCCTCGCGCCGTCGACCATGAAGATCAAGATCATCGCCCCGCCCGAGCGCAAGTACTCCGTCTGGATCGGCGGCTCCATCCTCGCCTCGCTCTCCACCTTCCAGCAGATGTGGATCTCCAAGGAGGAGTACGACGAGTCTGGTCCCTCGATTGTCCACCGCAAGTGCTTTTGAAAGGAGAAACATCGGGCGGGAAAGAAACCCTCGATTGTTCACCGCAAGTGCTTCTAAGTGAGAGCACCTTGTTGTAAACACTGTAGTAAAAAAAACAAACGTGCGCTCCTGCGCACAAACACATCCAACATCTTCATTCTTTACTTCGTTTTTGTCTCGCTTCGTTCTTTGTCCGGTATCTTCCTCGAGTTCGAACAACAGCAGGCGGCGATGCCCACATCCGCGCGAGGAGCTGCAGGCTTGTGAACACTGAGGAGTGGAATGAGGCACTCCAACTTCGCGAAGAACTGCTTGGCGCTCATCTCTCCGGCCGCGTCGCCGTGCGCGGCGTTACTACTAGTAGGGTTTCGTAACCATCTTTGCAATGTGTTGTGCCTGTAGGCAGGTGATGATGTGAGAACAGCCACTAACTTCTTAAGTGTGCAGTGGATTGTGTTTCGTGGGCCATGTGCGTGCAGATAAGCTTCAAGGACAACGATCCTCTGGTCCACGTGCTTGGCGAGGAGGAGCGTGGACAGACGATTGTCGCGGCTTTGGGAGACAAGGTCGCTTTGCTAATAAACTCCTATTCGTGTGACCTTCGAAGCGAGCGTTATAGTCTTTGCACAAAGACCGCGCCAGCACGGAGCGTGACACAAACTATGATGTATTCTTACAACCGCTCCACAAAACGCACTAGTGCTGAATATAAATAATTACACACGTCCTCCACCGTCGTCATCATCGTCCTCCTCTGAGTTCCTTCTTCGTTCTTTGTTGCTGCTGGGCTCTTCTTGGGTTTTGGGGCCTTTAGTAGTCGGTGGTGGCCAGCAGCGGCGAGCTCTTGCTGGAGTCCCGCTTCTTCTCCTTCTTGTGCAGCTTGCTGCCCTTCTCCTTTTTCTCCTTCTTTTCCTTCTTTTCCTTTCGCTCCTTCTTGTCCGACTTCCTCCTCTCGCTCACCGCCATCATCGATGTCGACAGCGACGACGGCGACAGCGCTGCCTCTCGTGCGGTGTCGCCGCCGCCCTCGAGCGTCGTCGTGTTGTCGAAGCTGTTGCTCTTGCTGCTGTCGCTGTTGCTGGTGCTCTCGTCTCTGCTGCGCTCGAGCTCCTCCTCCTTCTCCTCGCGGTACTTGCGCAGGGCCGACAGCGACGCCGACTTCTCGAGAATGATGGGCGGCATCGAGTAGCTCCGCTCCTTCTCCTTCTTGGCCGCGGCCGCCGCGGCGGCGATGAGCGGGTTGATGGTCACGGGCGGCTGCCCGGGCGGGGTCGGCGGCGGGTTCGTCGCCGACGGCGTGTCGATCGAACCGCTCCTCGACGTCCTCTTTTGCAGATTCCTGTGCGTGCCGTGCGCGTGCGTGTGCGGTCAGCGCGTGTCGTGTGACATGTGCGTGTGCGGTCAGCGCGTGTTGTGTGACATGTGCGGTGGTGCGTGCGAACCTGGACTGGAGCTGCATGAGGAGAGGGTTCTGTTGGATGGTGAGGGTGGCGTCGGGCGCCCTCTTGCTCGACCGACCCATCGTCGCGTACTTCTTCGAAGCCGCGCTGCTGCCCTTCCGCGATTCCTTCTTGGGCTTCACGGGGCTGCCCTCGAGCGACGACGGCGCCGTCGCACTGGACCGATGCGACCTGCCCGACAACAACACAACAAGTCAGCGCGTGCGGTCGCGCATGTGCGTGTGCGGTCGCGCGTGTGCGGCGTACTTTTTAGGCTTGGCGGTCTTGGCCTTGGGCGGCTTGCCGTCGCGGGGCTCGATGATGAGGGAGTACTTGTAGATGTGGTCGAGGCTCCACATGAAGCACGAGTCGGCGTAGAGGTCCTCCTTCTTCTTCTCGCGCGCCGCCTCCTCAGGCGACGGCATCGCCACCTCCGCGATCTCACCGAATAGCTTCTGGAACGGCCCCGACGGGATGAGGTTCTTGTAGGTCGCCTTCTGGAACTTTCTCACATTCAGCAGCACCTTGCCTGCAACCGCACACGCACGACCGCACACGCACATCAGTCACCGCACACGCACACACGCCACCGCACGCGCACGCACCGACAAGCTCCATCTTCTGGAAGTTGACGAGGTCTTTGATTTCCTCGGGCGTGGCCTCGAAGTCCTTGGTGGCGTCGGCGTCGGCAGCGTTGGCTTTGGCATCCCCGTCTTCTTCGGCCGCGGCCTTGGGGGGGCGCTCGTCGTGGGCCTCTTTGGCGTCGTGCTCGGTCGCGCCTCCCTCCGCCTCGGCCTTCTTCCGCGCCACCTTCAAAGTAGACCAATAATTCAGTGTGTGCCATTAAAACCGCACACGCACACACGCACACGCACGCGCATACACGCACACGCGTCGATACCTTGTCTTCGTTTTCGTCGATGAAGGTGAGGTCGGTGAGGAAGAGGGCCATGAAGGGGACGATGGGCGGCACGCTGGTGCGGAGCTTCTGGCGATACGACGCGTAGTTGTGGTAGGGCGAAAAGAAGTTCTGGATCGAGTCGAACCTCTCTCGGTCCTCATCTCCCAGCGCCTGTCGACACCACCAGCGGTCAGCAATTATTGATTTATTATTTATTTATTCCTCTTATTATTCATTTGTTATTGTTATTTCTGGTATTTCCAATTATTGAGGAATGGGAGGCACGTACGGCCCATGTGTGCTTGAGGCGGGAGATGGCAGAGTTGTTGAGGGCGGCATTGACCATCATCATGCCCTGGAAGTTGTGCAGCCACTCAAACTCCTGGAGAACGCGCCGTGATGAGAAAACGACACACGCCTGGCCGCACACGCGCACACGCGCCTGACGCACACGCCACCGCACACGCAGGCACGCAGACAACGAGGAGACACGTACCTGGGCGATGTGAATGAAGCGTGCGAGAACGGCGGTGCGCTTCTTGAGGTCGCGCACGCGCACGATCGAGGTCTGGATCCACTGGGAGACCTTGTTGAACCGCTCGATGAGGCGCACCAGGTTGGGCGCGTTCTGCTCGCAGTTCTTCTTGCTCCAGGCGCAGTGGTAGAACTCGTTGAAGCGCACGGCCGAGAACATTTGGAAGTCGATGAAGGTCAGCTGCTGGGCGATCTTGGCCGGCGGGAAGTCGAGCACGCAGAACCGCGACAGGTCGTCCACGGGCGGCGGAGGCGGCAGCGGAATGCTCATTTTGTCTGGAATGCACACATTCCACACATTATTAGCGCACGACACGCACGACTTGTCGTTGTGTGGGGCCTACCAGGGTCGTTGTGGTGGGCCATGGCAGCGGGCGGTGGCGTGGGTGCGATGGGCACCATGTGTTTCTATCGACGCGGGGCCAAAAGGCGTGAACAGCATTAGTGGAAGCTACGTCGGTGTGTTGCGTTGTAAGGTGTGATGTGTGAATGGTATTCTCCACGATCTATACCTGGATGAGGTCGTTGGACGACAGCAGAGCCTGAATCTTCTTCAGGAGCTGGCTCTGCTGGTCAAGCGCCTCCTCGCCATCCTCGCTCCCCGTCAACTCTGCAACACAGAAATCAAGAAATTATTTAAAAATAATAATGATAATAATAATAATCGACACTATAATTACAAATAAATAAATAAATAAGCAGTAAATAAATAGGTGGGGCATGCCTTGGGCTTGTTGGGTGATCCAGGTGTCGAGCACTTCGCGCGCCTCGCAGCCGGCCTTGAAGTCGCTGAAGAACTCCTCGACCCACTTCTTGAGCACCTCGAGCACGCGCGTCCGCACCCGCTGCTGGAGCACCCGCGGATCGTCGGCGCCGCCGGGGAAGGGCGTGGCGGGCGCCTCGTAGACGTCGAATATCCGCCGCAGCAGCTCCGTGGTGGACACGTACATGGGGTGCGTGATCAGGAACACCGACGTGAAGTAGTGCAGATCAAAGTCTGACCGCACACGCACACACCGCACACACACACGCACCGCACACGGTCAGCGTTGGCAGGGTGGGTCAAGTGGTTCAGGCGAAGTCGACGGCGCACGCACCAACGACGCCTTCGTCGATGCTGATGAGTTTGTCGACCAGGCCCTGGAGGGTGCCGGCGGCCACCATGCGCTGCCCGTCCTCCACCACGTACTCCACGTCGCACACCCGCTCGCGCGTCGCCGTGGCTGTCCCGTCGCCACGCGGTGAGATAAAAATAATAAATAATAAATAATATTCCGCGGAAAGCTGATAAATGGTAATTAATTATTCATTTTTTCTAAATAAAAAGGTAAAGATAATAAAGAACAAATAACGAATACGGCGCGGGCTGGAGGAGTGGGAAATGTACCGAGAGCGGCCTTGTGTGGGGTCATGGGCGTCATCATGGGGCGCGGCGAGTAGTAGCCCCGCGGCGAGTTGGAGAAGCTCCGCGGGGAGGAGATGGGCTCGCTGCCCTCGCTCGAGTCCCGCAGGGGCAGCTTGAGCTTGGTCAGGCCTCGCGGACGTCCTTTCGTTCATTTCCGAAGAAGAAGAAGAAGAAACAACACAACACAACCACGATGTTGGAGGATCGAGGTGGAGCACGACGAGCATGATGTGAGCTCAAATGAATACAATAACATATAAATATATCGTAAATATGTTGTCTACGCGTAGTGTAAATATTGTAATATTAAAGTAAGAAACACGAGACGGGTGTGCTTGTTGGCTCGTTACCGAGTCGTCCGTCGTTTCGACGACACGAAAAGATGGCAACCCCCAACCGAGAACGATGATGAATGGAATCATGAAAGATGGGATTTGCGAAGGGGGGGGGGATGAGTACCAACGACGCCGGTAACGGCATTGATGCTCTCGAATGTGGAGGCCTTGGCGACGCGCTCAGTCTGTGGTAGGTCGTTGTCGTCGCCCTCGTCATCGTTGTCTTCGACGTCGTAGGCCGTTTCAGTGCCCTCGGTCGTGGTGTCGTACGACTCGGACTCGTCGTCGTCATCTTCGTCGTCGTCCACCGTGTCGGCGTCTCCATCCTCCTCTTCATCGACGAACGAGAGCTCGCAGCTGCTCGACGCGGCGTCGAACGTGTAGCACCGCCCCTCCTTCTCATCTTCCTGATCCTCTTCGTCATCGTCATTGTCATCGTCGTCATCTACCGAGAGGTTAACTGATGAAGATGACGTTCCCATCGTCGATGTCTCCTCCTCTGCTCCTCCATCTTCACCAATGTTGTTGTTATTGTCATCGCCCTCTTCCTCGTCGTCGTCGGAATGGTGCGGCTTCTCCCTCCTGGGCTTGGGTGCGACGGACGATGACGGGAAATGGGGCGCAGTCGAATGGGATCGGATCGCCCTCTTCTTCGGTGGCGCACCGCCTTCAGCATTCCTCTTCAGGACCTCGACGCCGAGCTTGTCCGATTTTTTCTTTTTGCATTTATCGTTGAGCTCGATTATGGTGTGTTCGTCTACTTCGGTCATCTTCGTTCTTTTTCGTTCTTAGATGGATGATGGATGAGATGCAAGGAGGTAGAGGAAGGAGAAACAGAGTTGATGGTGAGGATGTTGTGCGGCGAGAGGAGTAACTTATCGATTCTGCAATCGATTCATCAATCCACGCTCTACTCGCTCTTGGAAGAATGAAGCCAATCCAAAAACGCTTGGTGGCCGACTCTCACCCTCTTCTTCGTCGTCCGACGCGATGGCAACAGCAATACGTACTGCTGGAGAACTGTACGACGACTCCAATCTCCTCTGCTACCGTCTTGGCGACCACACCACCAACCACGCACCAAATAATTCGAATAATAATGCCTATTAAATTAACCGTAAAATAGGAAAAAGGTGGGCAACGCGGCATCTCAAACAATACTTGTTAAGATGTGAGCGACGCACAGAAGCAAGAAGCAACTGCTTTGGCTGCGCAGGTTGATGAACAAACCTCATCCTGGTCTGATCGTGCAGACCACCACCATGGTGACGCTCTGAAGTTGAATTTGAGTTGAGTGGCACGCAACGGAATGTCGACTCAAAATCAGCACTGTAGTTCTCTCCGAACAACACAGCGCACCCCGTGAGCAAAGGCGCGCGCTAGATCGTCTCCCAAAACACCACCACCACGACAAACAGCTGTGCGCGTGCACACCAGCCAGCGGCTCGCACTCCTGCCCACTCGCTCACGCTGCGCAAGCAAGGTTTAGTTATTATAATTAGATTATCTTTTTTGATTTAAATCGGATTCCTTCGCGCTCCAGCGATTTGAAGAGGAGATGAGCTTCCTCAGCATGCTTCAGAACGACTTGCGCACCCTCTCGCTCGAGGCGCGCAAGAAGTTCCCCCAGATCAAAGAGGTACCCTGCCTTGCGTTGAATTTATCTTTTATTCCGTCATCGCACTGGTTTTCATCGTTCTATTTTTATTTATTGATTATGACTATCGAAAATGTATAATACATCTGTGGCTGTGCTATTAATCATTATTTATAAAAATTCTTTTATTATTTTCCCCGACAGACAACAGAGCGTGCCATTCTCAAGCTGCGCAACGTGGACGAGCAAGAGCACGACCTCGCCAAAAAGATTGAAGGTGCCGACCACTGACCGTCTCTTCTTCTTTGTGCCCGAGTGCCGTGTGTCTGCTGGTTGCCGTTTGTCTGATTGTCCACTGAGCTGTTGGTGTTAACAAATTAATATGTGCCCTACAGCCGTGGCCAAAGCCGACGAGGTGCTGAAGCCTTTGCTGCTGGCGTGCGACTCCAACAACCCCAAGATGATCGCCATCGGTGTCGGTTCCATCCAAAAGCTCATCGCCCAGAATGCCGTCAGCGAGGCACGCGCCGACACGCACACGCACACGACACGCACACGACACGACACACGCAACACACGCAACACACGCAACACACGCGGCACACACACGCAACACACGCGGCACACACACGACGCAGCATTCGTCTGACTCAGTGTATTCGCGCAGGCGTCGCTACCCCGCATCATGCGGGTGCTGGCGCAGCAGGTGGAGGCCGGCGACGACACGGTGAAGCTGAAGATCCTGCAGGCCGTCGTGTCGCTGCTCACCACACAGACCAACATGCACGGCGAGTCACTGTCGCAGTCGCTGTGCATGTGCTTCCGCCTCCACAAGAACAAGAGCGTGGCCATCAAGAACACCGCCTCGGCCACGCTCCGACAGATCGTCACCATGCTCTTCGATCGCGCGCTCCTCGAGTTCCAGCAACTCGGTGCGTCCACCCTCCTCCAGCACGAAACCAATTCACAGCTCTTCTAACGCGTTCGTTTGTTGTTGTTGTGTGTGTGTGTCGTGCGGCGTGTATCGTGTGTTTGAACAGACGGTGAAACGTTGGATGCGATGGCGCAGAGTCCCAGCGAGAAGTCAGCCGTGGGCGACTCGAATCAGCGCATGCCCAAGAACCTGCCGCCCTCCATCAAAGACGCCCACTTCCTCCTGCAGGTTACTGCCACGTCACAACCACCACCAAATTATTCAAATATTGAACATTTATTTATTTTATAATGATTGTTTTTAACCACCCCTTTGTTGGCGTGTGCGTTGGCCGTTGTGCAGGATTTGTGCTCGCTCACCGGCGGAGACAACCCGATCTGGCTGCCCGTGCAGGCCATCTCGAAGACCTTCGGGTTTGAGCTCATCGAGGCCCTTCTCTCCACCCACCAACCCCTCTTCATTCATATCTACGAGTTCCAGCTGCTCCTCAAGGTATGCGTGTCGTGTGTGTCGTGTGTGTCGTGTCGCGTGTCTTGTCGTGTCGTGCTGTGTGTGCGGTGTTCTGAATGCCTAGCACTTTGTG
Organism: Acanthamoeba castellanii str. Neff; assembly: GCF_000313135.1. NCBI lineage: Eukaryota > Discosea > Longamoebia > Acanthamoebidae > Acanthamoeba > Acanthamoeba castellanii. The sequence continues at coordinate 60,590 of NW_004457526.1, forward strand.
GCTGCAGGATCGCATCTGTCCGCTGGTGGTAAAGGCGCTGGGCGCCAAGGCGGGTTTGTTCACGTACTCGGTTCGCCTGCTGCGTTTGGTGGGCACCTTCATCAGGAACTTCATCAACCTCATGCGGGTGCGCACACAGCTCCTTCGTATCGTAGTGGTTATGGTTGTGACTGACGCTCTCCCTCACCGCACGCACGCACGCACGCACGCACGCACGCACGCACGCACGCACGCACGCACGCACGCACGCACACCAGTCCGAGTGTGAAGTGTTTCTGGAGCGGATGGTGCGAATCATGTCCCAGGAGACTCCCATCTGGACGAAGGCGCTCACCCTGGAGGTCCTTAAAGACATCTGCAGTAACGAGAAGCTGCTCCGGTTCGTCTTGCCGCTTTTCTTTATTTGTATGCTTATTGTTTATTGTTTTATATACATGTAGATATTTCAAGTTAATTTTATCCGTTTATATCTTTTGCTATTCTTATTTATTTATTTATTAATTTGTGGTGCAGGTCGATGTATGTCAACTACGATGCGAAAGCTCTACAGGCGGTCGAGGCCGCGGATTCGCAACTCGTGTTCGAGGGCATGGTGAAGGCCATCGCCCGATTCGTACAGAAGATATTCGACCTCAACAACAAGCTCGTCATGCACGCTGAACCAGCGCGCACCAAATGGTCCGCCTTCACTTGCGCGTCGTCATCATTCGTGCTAATTTTCTCCGTTTTTACACTCGTGACTGACGTCTGAGCTTTTTATGCATGCAGCATCGACATGATGAGCCACCGAGAGCCGCCGGCCACCATCAGCCTCAGCTACACGCTCAACCTGGGTAACCTGTCCCATTATTATTGTTATTATTCAATTATCTATTGTTATTTGTTGTATTTCGCGTTGAGAGACGGATTGACCAATGCAATATATTAGGGCTGGAGTGCTTGACAGCCATCATCGACGCCGTGGCAAGCCTCGCCATCCAAAAGGTCAAAGTGCTCCCCTCGCCCGTCCTCCAATACGAACCCATCCGACGAGGTACGCACACGCCGCACACGCACGCACGCCCGCCGCACACGAACGACACTAACAGTCGGGCTTGTGTGTGGCGCGCAGTGCTTCAATTCGACAATCCGTTCGAGGAGGGCGGCGTGACAAAGGTCGAGGTCGTCGCACCGACAGCCAAAACCAACGTCCAGACGCCGCGCAGCCACATCAACGAAGACGAAGACGAAGAGGAGGAAGAAGAGGAGGGACCCGGCAGCGCCGATCAACAATCCGAAGACGAAGACAACACCGCCGCCCAAAAAGATACAAAGGTAAATCCAATTTTTACTACTATTATTATTTATTTATGTTCATTTGATTTTCAATTAATCTATTTTATATTCATTTTTTGTGGCAACGATAGAAGATGAGCGGGATGGAGATCAGCAGGCGCATGGCGGAGAGCTCGTGGACGTCGATTCTGCCGGCCCTCGCCCTGATGCTGACCAAGGCCGGCGACGAGAGCATCGTGGAGGGCATCCTGCGCGCCTACCAGCTCTTCATCCACATCTGCGGCTCCAACGAACTCATCGCTCCACGGTTCGCTTTTTTCTCTTTTGACTGATGTGTGTAGCGTCTTTTCTCACAACACGCGACACGCGACTCGACACGACACACACTCATCAGGGACGCGTTCCTGACGTCACTGTGCCATTTTGCGATTCCCTCGTCTTCCGTCACCATCACGGCCGAGACTGGCGGCGATGACAAGGACGGGACTGAGCCCACGCCCACCAAGACCGTCACCACCAAGATCCAAGTCTTCGATGGCGTACTGGTGCGTCAACCATCTGTGTGTCGTGTCATTGGTCGTGTCGTGTCGTGCCGCGTGTGTGTCGCGTGTGTGGTGTCGCGTGTGCTTAGTTCATCAACTGATGACCATGCGTCGACAGATGGGCAAGAACGTGCTGGCACTGCGTACGCTGATAAGCTTGGCACACGGAATGGGCGGCATCCTGGGCAGCGCGTGGCCGCTCGTGCTTCAGACGCTCGAGACGCTCCACTCCATTCTGCACCCGACATCCGCCAAGTCCCTTCTTGCCCCCTCTGGTAAAGCTTCACGCACACGTCGCACACACGTCGCACACGTCATACACGCATCACCACCGCGTGCCTCGCGCGCCGCACAACTCACCTTATGGTGGCCATGCAGATGCGCCCAACCCCACGCTGGAGAAGAAGGGATCGGCCACGGCGCTGCCCGGTATCGGCGGCTCGGGCAACGGCGGCCTGGGCGCCTCCTCCTCTGGTACCACCGCGCCAGCCTCGCATTCCAGAGTGCTGACGTGGTGGAATGTGCAACATTCTTTCTATTTATTTTATTTAATTGATTTCGTGGAATGTGCAGGTGTCAAGACGTCCGACGACTCGTCGCGCGGCATCGAGCGGCTGCCATCGCCCAGAGAGATCAGTTATTTGTCTACAAGCCTCGAGTCAGTGTTCGAAGGCAGCAAGTACCTCGACGACCAGTCCCTCGAACACTTCATTGCCGCTCTCGTAAGTGCCACCCTCGTACCCCTTCACCAATTCTTGAGCTCACACCTTCTTCGTTCTTCTTCTGCGAAGGCATCGCTATCGTCGAATGCGCTGCTGGCCTACGAGGTGAAGCGACCAGCGACGACGCCCTCCGATGCGGCCACGCCGGTCAACCACGTACGTCTCAGCTCTCTGTCACCAAGCACCGGCTTACCTCACGCTGGTCGTATCTGCTCTAGCCGGCGCCCCTGTTTGGTCTGTCCAAGCTGGTGGATACCGCCCTTCAGAACATTATCCGGATCGACACCACCTGGCCAATCATCTCCGCCCACCTCATCCTGGTGTCCAATCACAAGGTAACTATTTATTTATTATTTTTACAAACACGAACCAAAAACTGAAACATTTCGTTTTCGTTTCGTTTCGCTTTCTTTCATGGGTTGACAGGTGCCGTCGGTGCGGAGCTATGGCGTGGAGTCGCTGGCCAAGATCATGGAGACGTCGCTCACCCGGCTGCCCGCGATCCCGCGCCGCTCCTTCTCGGTGCCCTCGTTCTCGTCCAAGGCCCAGATCTCGCAGATCCTCTACGACATGTCCTCCGTGGCGCCCACCGTCGGCACCCCGCTCGACCAGAGCCCCGCGCCCTCGCTGCCCATCCGCTCTCCCGCCCCCGCCCCCACCCCACAGGTGCGCGCGTGTTTGGAATTCTTTGATCAAATTAGCGTCGACTCACCGCACATGCACACGCACACGCACATACAGCCGAGCACGCCGGGCATGACGTCGCCGTCTTCTCTGCGGCGGCGCACGGTCGACAAGCAGGCGCCGCCGGTGCCCGACATGCAGATCCCGTTTCTGGAGCTGCTCGATGCGCTCGCCCAATCGAAGCACACCGACACCCGCTCCAAGACCATGCAGGCCCTCTTCGCCATCCTTCAGTCATCTGGCCAGGTACGTGTGTGCGTGTGCGTGTGCGGTGGTGCGTGTCGTGCGGTCGTGCGGTCGTGCGTGTAGGTAACTGATTGACACTCTGTGTCGTGTGTAGTCGCTGTCGACGGGGTGGCCGGTGGTGCTGGCGATCATCAACAAGGGCAACAACGACAAGCAGCTCATCCAAGTGGCCTTCCGCTGTCTCGGCTTCATCTGCTCCGACTTCCTCACCAACCTCCCCATCGGTACATATTTTTTCTTGAATTATTTAATAATAATAATAATAATAATGTTTTACTTGTGGGGGAGCAGAATGCGTGGAGAAGGTGATCGTGGCGATTGGCAAGTTCGGGCGGCAGACGGCCTTCATGAACATCTCCCTCACCGCCGTGGGCCTCCTGTGGAACATCTCCGACTTCCTCGCCACCGAAATCAAGGCCCTCCGCAAGCAGCTCGCGTACGCCATCCATGCGTGCTTTCCTGTCCGTGCATGTGCGTGTTGCATTGCCAACGTGTGCGTGTCGTGTGTGTCGTGCGTCTAACGTTCGACCAAAAACAATAGAGAGGCGGTGGAGAAGGAGGCGGAGCTGATCTTGGGCTCCTGGCTGATGGACTCCACCACGTCCAACAAGTACTACCTTCGCCTTGAACGCGTGACTGACCACCAAACTAAGCCAATACTTACACGCGTGTGTCGTGCCGTGTTATGCGTGTGTGCGGTCGTGTATGGTGTTTGAAGGCTGTGGTTGTCGACGTACCACGAGCTGAAGCAGCTGTGCGTCGACGCGCGGACGGAGGTGAGGAACTGCGCGATCCAGACGCTCTTCAAGACCCTCTCCACCCATGGCTCCCTCCTCGAACACGACATCTGGCCTTCCGTCATCGCTCAGGTACCGCACACGCACCACCGCACACACACATACCGCACACGCACACGCCTAACACGGCACGTGCGTGTCATTAACTGTGAACCTGTGGAGCAGATCTTGTTCCCATTGATGAATGAGATCCGCAACTTGTCGGCGTCGGCCGGTAAGAATCGAATCGACACCGAGCTGGGCAAGGAGGGCGGCAAGTCCGTCATCATGTACGTTTCGCGCAGTCGTGTGCGTGTCGTGCGTGTCGTCGTGTGCGTGTCGTGCCACTGGTGTTCGTGTGTTCACCGGCGCACGCAGGATGGTGCACCACACGCGCAACACGGAGGAGAAGCAATGGAACGAGACACAAGTTTTGGCCCTCCAGGGCATTGTACAGGTAATGCCCGGCAACACCTTCTCCCGTGTGCGTGTCTCCCTGCCCGTGCCGACCACCTGATGTGTGTCGTGTTGCGTGCTGTGTGCTGTGTCGTGTCGCGTGTGGTGTGCTGATCACGGAAGGTGTTCCGTACGTACTTCCCGACGTTGAGTGCCCTGCCGGACTTCGCCCAAACGTGGAGCGCCCTCCTGGGACTGTTCCTCTCGGCCGCCACCTCCCACTCGGCCGAAGTCTCCGCCGTGCGCTCCCCCTCGTCGAACGTCAACACGTCTTTTTCTATGAAATGCTGACGTCAGGCACACACCCGCACCGCACACACGCACACGCAACAATCAAGTGTGCAATCCAATCGCTGCGCGAGTTGATGCACCCGCACGTGGCTGACGACCGGTTCGAGCGGCTGCTGTGGGAAGACATGTGGACCACGCTCCAGCAGATCGGCGACTACCTCACCCGCCACCACCCGCGCGACCTCCCCTTCTCCGACGTACTTCTTCGCCACTCGTTCGCTTCTGGTCAAATCCCCTCTGTTTTCCTCACCGTGTGTGCGGTCGTGCGTGTGCGGTCGTCAGATCCCGCATCAGTCGCTGCTGGAGCTGGTGCGCACGGTGGGCCACGTCCACTCAAAGTTCCGCGGGGCGTGCACGACGGGCGACATCCGGCGGCTGCTGGGCATCGTCGGCCCGCTGGCCCTCTACCCGGGCGAGGAGGAGCGCCGCATCTCGCCCCTCCAGAAGAAGGTCCTCAAGGTCATCGAGAAGCTGGTAATTCCCCCCCCCCACTCCCCACCGTACTGCCACTGCATTTTTCACATTCCACTCATCGCACACGCGCCACCGCACGCACGGCACGCACGTGGAATGAATTGCAGTTGCCGGTCGCCGAAGAGATCTACCCGGTGGTGTTCAAGCAGCTGACGGACTACGTGACGACTGCCATCAACTATGCGCCCGCACCGTCGCCCGCGTCACCGTTGCCGTCGTCGTCGTCGGTGCCTCAGAAGGCGGCGGCGGTACTGCCCGGCCGGCGCTTCCATCCGCTGGCGATGAAGGCCATGGACCTGTCCGTGCGCTGTCTCGAGACCGCGCCGCCCGCAGTCGTCTCCCAGGTCTTCGAAGAGCTCATCACGGTGTTGGGCGCGGGCATGATGCTCAAATATGTGAGCTATGCGTCGCCCCTATGGCGAACGGCCGTGCGGGCCTTCACCCGCGCCGTCACCCACGCCCTCCCCATCGTCGCCCGCACACCTGGTATCGACCCCATCGTCGTCTTCGCCCCCCTCGCTCCACTCTTTTTCGCCCCTCGCTGGCTTTTTTGTGGTGCTGACTTAAAGTGGCGCTCGGGCAGATCTGGGCGAGGAGCAGGAGCGGCGGGTGTGGACCCAGCTCTACGCGTGCCTGCAGGACTTCCTCTTCCACGCGGCCCCCCGACAGCTGCCGCCAGCCGGCCGGACGGCCGACGAGGCGGCCGAGGACGAGGCCCTCGACGTGGGCTTGGCCGACATGCTCGCCCTCCACATGCTCCGCTGCGCCGCCGGGGTGCCCTTCCTCCACGCGCGCCTCATCAGCATCCTCCAGTTAACTATCCACCCCTCCCCCCAAGCCTGTGTTGCATTCTTGGCATAGTTTGACTCACGCATCGCACACGCACACCGCACACGACACGACACGCAGGGAAGGATCGGTGTTCCATGCGGAGCCGGCCGACCAGCGGGAGACCTTCGCCGAGGGCTGCTACGCCAATCTCTGCCGCCTGTGCGCCCACGCCGCGAACCCCGATGGTGCCGCCCCCCACCGAAACTCAACTCCTCGCGCCATTAAGTCGCCGCTGACTCGGCATATGCCGAAAAATACGGACAGACGGGTACTCGTGCCACGGGCGCGTGGGCCGGTTGGCGTTCCCGCTGGTGATGGCCCGCGCCCGCGCGGTGCTGCACCGGTTCGTGCAGGACGACGAGCGGCGGCTGGCCGCCGGCCGGCCGCTGCCGCGCCACCAGCTGGCCGAGGTGACAGCGCTCCTGCGGCAGCTGCGCGATCTCCAGCTCCAGCCCGGTCTGCCCCTCCCCGAAACCGAAGCCGAGGAGACCTCCATGGTACGCCTCCTGTGTTGCACCGTGTGTGTCGTGTCGTGCATGTGTCGTGCTCGTGCTTATGATGACGCACGACACACAGGAAAGTGGTCGGGTGTGGCGGTCGAGAGAGCACCTGCTGCGTCTGTATCCGCAGCTGTGCGACTGCATCACGACGCGCGAGGACCAGGTGAAGCCGCTCCTGCGAGAGCTCTTCCACATCGCCGGCGCCCAAGTGGGCCTCCAGTGAGGTGGTGGGCGTTTTGGCGCGAATGCGTTTTGGCGCGAAAACAAGAGTGAAATTTCCGTTTTGTTTTGTTCCCTCTTGAGCGCGCAGGCTCATTGTCTCTTCAAGCCTCGATCGTTTCGCTACTCCAGCTCTTCCGACCTTCGTCGCTACTCCAGCTCTTACGATCTTCATCAGCTCTATCGCTACGTTCGCAACCCCTGACCAGCAAGGTACTACTCCTCGTCGAGCCCTTGTTGCTCCTGCATCCCTGCCGACGCGTTAGTAGAGGTCGAAGAAGTAGAAGAAGTACAAGTCGGAGGCGGGGGTGGGCTTCTTGTCTTCCACAGGAGCCTTATGCGTGCTGCGTGTGCTGTGCAGAATGAACTTCAAAAGGCTCTATTCACAAGCCCTGCATGACCACTCCAAGCTATGCAAAGTGAGTTTCAACGAGCAGCTGGCGGGCATCATGGACAACCCAGAGTCCGCCGACGTCGAGTTCCTCGTCGGCGATGACGGCACGCCCGTCTACGCGTCCAAGGTCTTCCTTGTGATGCGCTCCTCCGTCTTCAAAGCCCTCCTGTGCGGCAACTTTCGTGAAGCTCTGCCTCCCTCGTCTTCTACCTCAGTCTCTACGTCTACGTCGGATACCTCGTCGTCACTACCGCCTGTCTTCTGGCACCGGGTGGAGATCCGCGACATGGAGCCGCGCACGATGCGCCACCTGCTCCACTGGTGCTACACGACCCGGCTCCACCCCGACTTCTTTCGGGAGGATGACTCCTCGCGCTCCCCGACCCTGCAAGAGAGCGACCTCGTCTCCCTGTACGTCGCGGCCGATCGCTACTTACTCGACAGTTGCAAGGAGTCGGTCAAGTGCAAGCTGACCCTGATGCTCGGCAAGAATAACCGCAACGCTCTTTCGGTCTTCGACCAAGCTTTCGAGTTCGCACCCCAGTTGGCCTCGCTTGCCCAGAGCTGCATCACGACAGACGCCACCAAGTTCCTGGGCGGCAAGAGGAAGGAGACCGAGGCGCAATGGTTGGCCATGTCGCCCGCCGCCGCTGCTCAGCTGGTCGAGGGCGACCTCGAGAAGTTCGAGGAGGTAGACCTGTTCCGCGCCGTCGTGAGGCGCTACGAGCACCACCGCGCCGAAGCCTACGATGCCAGCGCTGACAGCGACGACCACGACAACAGGAGATCGGCCGCGGCGGCCGCAGCGAGGGAGAAGGTGGCGTGCCTGCTCGAGGGCATAAGGACGATTCTGATGAGCGTCGAGGAGCTGATCGACGTTGTGGAGCCGAGCGGCCTCTTCACCGACGCGCAGCTTGGCGCGGCCTACAAGCAGGCGGCGCGCAACCACCGCTTCATCGTCCCCGAGCTTCGCTCCAGGCGGCTGTTCTCCTCCGACGATCGTGTGCGACACGGGAAGATCGTGTGGCACCTCGCTGTGCGCAGGGGTTGGAATGAAGAGTGGGTACTCGTCAAGGTCGCGGCGCTGAGGAAGAAGGACGAGACGCGGCCCAAGGCGGTGTCGGCCGAGGGCGTCTCCGTCTCGTTCTTCCACAACCGCCGCTGTCTCCTTCACTATGTGGCCCCCGCCGCAACGTCGGTCTCAGTGCCCGGAGAGCTGTGCGTTCCCGTCCCGGTGGACTCCGCCGCTCTCGTGCGGGCGACCCTCATCGTCCACGTGCCCGCCACCGCCTTTATCGAGTAATGGCTGGACGCAGCCCGCGCTCCGCATAGATCGAAGAGACAGGTGTAAGCAAATCGAGCTTCTGTACATATCTATCGCGAGCGTTGAACAAGGATTGCTTGCCACCATTTCAAAAGGATCTTCATCGTTCTTGCTGACAGGTCTGTAAGAATGTGCAATTCAACATTGAAGGCACGATCATAATTTCCTGAACAATATTGATTTGCAAGAAAAGAGGGAGAAAGCAGCAACCGCTCAGAACAAGAAGGCACAACAGATGGAGCGGGCAGCAGCTGCTGTTGGGCGCACGAGCGTCACGAGGGAACGTCTGGTGGCAGCCAACCGGGACGACAGCGCGGCAGAGCGGGAGCTGCTGGACGAAGCTCTTCGCGTGCTCCACGCTTTCACCCCCACCCAAAAAATAACGACCAACGCCGACGATGACGACGATGACAACAACAACTTGGGTGCCACCATTGCCGGTCTTCGAACGTGCACACGCCCACCCCAAACAGTTCGCTCTTTCTTTCGTTTATTTATATTCACATTATTATTCTTATTTTTCTCTTTCCGCCAGGCTGGGCTTTGAACTGTTCTTCCCTTGGCTCGACCCTGTCAAAGGCACGCTGGCTCACGCGGCACGCGGCCTATGCTCGCGTGACATTTATATTTATGACCAATGGCAAGGGCGACTGACTGCGACTTGCGACTGTCGGTGTTGCGCGCACGCAGAGGCGAACAAGGTCTACTTCGCCAAGCAGGAGGGGGCTGTGGAGAAGCTCCTCTCCATCGTCGACACCTGCAAGCACAACACCATCCTCTGCTACTACGCCGTCGGCTGCATCTGGAACTTCGCCTCCACCGGTTCGTTCGTTCGTTTGTTCGTTCTTTCTCTTGCATTCTTTCATTCTTTTTTTCACCGTCACCCAATCGATTGTGGCGGACATAGACGAGATGTCGCGCATTGTGCTCGAGCTGGGGTCTCTCGAGATCATGTTCCCGCTGGTGCGGTCAGCAGACCAGGACCTCGTCTCCGCGTCGATCGGTTGTCTCTGGGGCTACCTCGAATTCGGTACGCGTGTGCCGTGTGCCGTGTGCCGTGTGTCGTGTGTCGTGTGCGTATCGCGTGTGAGACAAGGGTGGCCGAACCACTTCGCAGTAGTGACGGTGGGTTGTGTGTGGGGGTGTGTGTGTGCAGAGGACGTGCAGGAGCATGTGGTGAAGATGGGCCTGAGCGATACGCTCGTCGATCTGGCCGGCCACCTGGACCAGGTTTCTGAGTCCGAGCACACTTGCCTGATTGGCTGCCTCCTTTGTCTTGCCTCCAATCGTACGCCCTAGTCTCTAATAAATAAATAAATAAATAAATAAAAGATTTTGATGATGGATTATAGATAACAACAATACACGCATAACAGCGAGGTGCCGGCGGCATCTGGTGGAGCGGGACGCCACGCAGAGCGTCATCGCGGCCGCCTCGTCAACGCAAGACAACATGCTCCGCTACGTGAGTGTCGTGTGCATGGCCCTTCTCACCCTGGACTGTACGTTCCATCCCACACCGCTGCACCCGCACACACCACACGCACCACCGCACACGCGCGGGTGTCACTGACGCGCGGGCTTGGTCTCGCCTCGCCCCCAACAGCCGAGAGCGAAGATCGGCTCCTGGCGATGGGCGTGCTGACCCACGTCTCCTCCTTCCTAGAAGACCTCCAACCACACGTGCGTGTCGCCAGCTGCTTTTTCATAAATAATCAATTTTTATTCCGTTTTTTAATCATAACTTTATTTATTTTAAATACTAATTACGAAAATATTTAAAAATCAATCAAATTATCTGCAGGAAATTGCCGAGCTGGACAAAGAGCAGGGGATGGTGTGGAAGTTCATTCAGCCGTTCTTCTCGCTCATGTCCTCCCGCCACGCGCCCATTCGGCAGATGAGCGGCTTCATTCTCGCCACCCTCTCACAGACTGGTACGCCCCTCGTCTTCTCTTTTTGGCGGTCGTTCCCCTTGTAACCCACACGACACACACGACACACACGACACACACGACACACACGACACACGACACGACATGCGACACGACCAGCTGTGCACAGGCCGCTGTTCAAGAGCGAAGAGCTGCTGGGCGATGTGTTGGCCATTCGCATGACCACGGGCGACGCACGGCTGCGGGCCTACCTCGACACGGCGCTCTCGTTTCTGGGGCCGTTGGGCATGGACGCGCCCTCGCTCCTCGCGCTCTGCGCCTACGGCCACCGCAGCCGCCTCGAGCTCGCACCTCAGCCCCCCGCGGTGGCCCAGACTGTGGCCCTGCTCCCGCAACACCTCCACGATCGCTTCCTCTTCACTTCACCCATCTAAATACTGCGTGTCAATTTTGATCTTCATTTTTGGGTGGGCAAGGCACATCTTAGATCGGCCCAGCCTGGGTGAATGCAGTGGGGGGCGCGTGGACAAAGATTGTCACCCGCCCAGTGTGGGGCTGCATGGTGAATGGGACGCTCAGCCTGTCAGGCATGGTGACCACCGTTGTGGCCGGGGCCCAGAAGGACTTCACGCAGCGGCGGTCGCAGTAGATCGTGATCGTGACCCCCTCGGCCGACAGGCTGTCAGTACTGTGCGGATCCGCTCTATCCGTCCTGATGCGGAAGTCGACCGTCCAGCTCGTAGGGGTCCTGCTCGTAGGGGTCCTGCACACAGCGAGGCGCCACCTGATATTTCCATCCTCGACCTGGCCGTTGAAGAGCGAGTAGCCGCACCACAGGTCGTGGATGACGTAGCGGTGGTTGAGCGCTGCGTGCCTGTAGGCCGCCAGCAGTTGGGCGTCGGTGAAGAGGCCGCTGGGCTCCACCACGCTGCAGAGCTCGTCGACGCTCATCAGGCTCGTCTTGATGCCCTCGATCAAGCCGGCCACCTTGTTCTTGGCCTCTGCGATGGCTGCTTCTCTCTTCTTCATCATCTTCTTGTCATCGCCGTTTTCTTGGCCTTTTTCACAATCATCGTCTTCGTCGTCCTCGACTAGCTCCATGGCCTCAGCGAGGTGGTGCTCGTAGCGCCGCTGGATGGCGCCGAACAGCTCGATCTCGCCAATTCCCCTGAGGTTCATGCGGACCACGCGGGCCGCGGCAGTGTCTGACAGGCCCAGCCACAGGGCCTCCAGGTAGGCGTGTTGGTTGCCTAGTAACGACCAGGCGTGGGTTTCGATGATGGGCTGGCACACGTGCATGGCCAGCTCGGGCGCCACAGCCAGGACCATGTCGAACACCGGCAGCACGTTGGCGTCGTCGTCGTCGAAGCTCCGCCCGAGCTCGCGCCTGACCAGAGCCCGGACCTTGTCGACCAGGTAGCAATCGGCCGCCATGTAGAGCGCCACCAGGTCCTGCTGCTGTTGGGTCGGCGCGGTCGAATCGTTGTTTCCGTCGTCGCTGTAGGGGGCTGGTGACAAGAAGTCGGGGTGGAGCTGGTCGGTGTAGAGGCTGTGGAGCAGGTGGCGCATCGTACGCGGCTCCACGTCGCGAATCTCCGCCCGGTGCCAGAACACCGGCGCCAGCGACGATGAAGCAGAAGAGGAAGACGAGGGTGGAGGTTGGCCTTCGCGGAAGTTGCCGCCGAGGAGGGCCTCGAAGACAGGCGAGCGGGCCATGAGGATGACCTTGGACGCATAGACAGGCGTGGCCTCTTGGCCCACCAGGAGCTGGACGTCGGCACAGAGGGGGTTGTCCACCATGCGTGCCAGCTGGTCCCCAAGGTTTGTTGGTGGCTGCTGGTTGCTTGTCTTGGTCGATGCCCCCTTCACAGAGTTGTCTCCCGGCCTGCTCCTTTTCATCTCAGCTGAATAAAACAATTATTTACTCTTCCCCCTTGTAGTGGTCCACTGTGAACGACACAAGCAGCTTGTCCGGCACCTCTTCCGTTTATTGTTGGGACCACTTGAGACTGTACATGGAAAGAGGTTGGGCACACTTGGAAGGAAAGGGCCTTGGCTGGCTGGTTGTGAGCGGGGGGGGGACAGGTGATTCCCTTGTTAGATGAAGACGACGTCGTCCTCGTCGTCAGAGAAGAGTTTCTCCGAGTGCTTGGGCGGCTTGGGCCGCACCAAGTAATCCGGCATCCGCTCCGCCACCGTGAAGATCGGCATCGGCCCTTCCGACAACTGCGAATTACACCAATCGCATCAATCGTGTCGTGAGTGTCATCGGTTGTGTGTCGTGCGGTTGTGTGTCGTGTCGTGTCGTGGTGCGTGTCGTGTCGTGTGTGCGAACAGTACCTGAATGGCACGAGCGCAGAAGTCGTCAAAGTCTTCCCTGTTGCGACAGTAGAACGCCAGGCAGAGCGACGGATCGATATCCCTGCACACCCAAAGAAAAGAACATAAGCCAAAAGCCAAACTTTGTTTGACACACGACATGAGTGCGCGAGTGTCGTCTCGTGCAATGCGAATGGTACCGAATGGGCAGCCGGAGCGGCGCGGAGCAGTGGAAGGTGTCGTAGACGTCCTCCGAGGCGGGCACGTCCCCTACTTCGGGAAATCGCGGGGCCGGCTGCACCGTGTGCGGATCCAAATAGAACACATAGTCGTCTGCCACACCAACAAGACACACGAGATTAAAACAGCGCACACACCGCACACACCGCACACACCGCACACACCGCACACACCGCACACACCGCACGTGGGCACACGATACCTTGATTGCCAACAAAGTAGAGGGAGGCTCGGGGTTTGCCGCCGGAGATGCCGACGCTCTGTGGAATGCGGAAGGTCTCCTTGAGGACGGGCGCGTAGTCCTCGTTGAGCTGATCGAGGCCCAGCCTGAGCGGCAGCATGATCAACATCGGCGCCCACGACTTTCCCTGGCCCTCATCGTCTGCTTGACCAAATGGCGAGCATCAGCACCACCGCGCACACGCACACGCACACGTGCATACAGATGGGAGGGTGCCACACCGTCTTCGTCGAGCGGCCAATGCGCGGCTGTGGCGGTACGACGCAGTTGGTCCAAGTAGAGACAGCCGTCCTGGCACACGTACGCTCGCAGCCCGCTCGGCGAAAACTCCTTCAGCAGTTCTCTGTTGTGGATACACGTTTGAAGAGACATATAAGTAACATGTTTTAAAAGTAAACGTAAAAGTAAATAATTATGAATGTGCAGGATTAAAATGAAAAAGAAAAAAGAAAAGAAAAAAAGAAGCAGACAGCGGCGCGTACTCGAGGACTTGGGCCATGGTGGAGGGGCCGAACCACTCGCCCACGTTTTTGCCGTACTTGAGACCGGCGTGCGCGATTCTGTGCAACGAAAACGGCTGCTTGGGATCGTCCGCAAACCACTGCACCATCTGCATCACACGACACGACACGACACGACACACGTGTAAGCGACGCGTGAAGTCAACACCAGGCAACCTGCCAAAGAAGTAGAGGGGCAGACGAAAGCGATGGCTTTGAGTTTGAGCGCATACCTTGGCATAGAGGGGCGACGAACGATCGCTCTGTCGCCTCCACTCTGTGTGTCGTGTGCGGGCGTCTGTAAGCCAAAAAGGAACGCACACGCACGACCGCACGCACGCGCGGTGAGAGCGAAGGGGAGTACCGGTGCCGAGGAGGTGGCGGGTGAGGGTCTGCGCGAGGACCATCTGGCCGGTGCGGAGCATGCAGCCCCAGCCCATGTCGGACGTGTAGCTGTCCGACCCGAGCCGCGGGAACGCCGCGCGGTAGGTGCACCACACGACCGACCGGAAGTGAGTCAGGAACGAGGCCCAGCGCCGCTCCGAGCCGTGCAGCATCGTGAACACCGTGGGCGGCCCGCAGTCTCCTTCTTCCTCATCGCCCTGGCCCTGGGCCTCGCCTTGGTCGCTGGCCTGCGTGGTGAGCGGCGAGTCGTGGTGGTGCTGGTGCGTGGTGCTGCGGCCGCGGCCGCCGACGCGAAGCTCGTCGCAGACGCCGGCGCTGGAGAGGCCGCCGACCTCGGGGTCGTAGCGATGGCCCAGCAGCCATATGGGCGACTCTTCGAGCGGTGGCAGCTCGCCCCGTGCAGCTGTGCCATAATATAGAAATATGAGATGATTGATTGGTAGAAGAAACATGCAACAAGATGGGAGTGGGAAGCGGTGGGCCTTTGTTACTCTTGAAAAAGGGAGAGGGGGGGGGGCAAATAAACAAAGAAGGCTGGAAAAGTAGAATGGATTCAACTGATTACATGTAGATGGAAAAGCATAACCCTGCAAGGGGGAGTTGGTACCCAGTTCGGCAGGCTGGTAGTGGTATTTGTGAATGTACTCCATCTCACCTCTCTCCGTACTGGACTTGTAGCCCAAAGGAATTCTGCCGAAGAAATCTCTCCTCCAAAAATCAGGAAAAACCACGTCCCTGCTGGCTCGCCACCTTAAACACTCTTCATTATTTTAAGTACACGAAATTGGGAATCAAGCTCACTCGATCGCAGGCAAGATGAAAAGGAGCAGGCCAGAGGATGAGGCCAAGGCAACCTTGGGTAAGCATGCACCCACCACCAGTACCACAAAAAAGGCAAAGAAGGGACCAGCACATGACATGGTGGACAACCCTCTGTGCTGATGTTGAACTCCAGGTAGGTCAAGAGGCTGCACCCATCTACACATCCAAAGTCACCCTTGTGGCCTGTTCAGCTGTCATTGCCAGATTCCTTGGTGGCAATTTTTGAGAGGGCCAACCTCTGCTGCCCTCTTCAGTGTCTTCATCTCCATCTTTGGCATCTTCATCTTCCTCATCTTTGTTGGTTTCTATGTCAGAGGTGTTGTTGTTGCTGGCACCAGTGTTCTGGCACTGGGCAGAGATCTGCAATGTGGAGCCACACCATCAGAGGCAAAGAAGAAGGTGGTGGGTCTGATCAGGGGCATCAAGATGAAGCTGATGCATCAATGAGCTCTGCAGGGTAGTGGAGCTGAGCAGCCACTTCACCAATGCCCAACTGATGGTGGCCTACAAGAACATGGCACTCACCCACTGCCATGTCATCCAGACCACTAGAATGATGAAAAGGAGCAGGCCTGAGGAGGAGACTGCAAAGTGGGCATCAACCAGCACCAGTCCCTCCAGCTCCACCATGAAAAAGCCAAGGACAGGGGACCTGCAGCACCTGTTGGTGACTGCCCTTGGAGACCAGCTGGCGCAGATGGTGGACAACCCCCACTGCACTGACATCCAGCTCCTGGCTGGGCCTGTCCAACGCTGCAGTGGCTAAGGTGGTTGACATGGACTGGTGCTCTCACACCCAGATCATCATCTTCCGCGCTGTCCAGCGGCGCTACAAGCACCACCTCAGCGAAGCCGCCGCCGAGGAGCCCTACTACGACAACGACAACGCTGACGACAAGAAAAAGAAGAATAAGAAGAGTGCCGCTATTGACGAGGCGAAGAAGAAGGTGGCGGGTTTGATCGAGCGCACCAAGACGAACATGATGAGCGTCAACGAGCTCTCCGTGGTGGAGCCGAGCGGCCTCTTCACCGACGCCCAACTGGTTGCCGCCTACAAGCAGCTGGCGCGCAAGCACACCATCCCCCGCCAAAAGTTACGCATTGCCATTGGCGCCAAATACCAAAAAAGAGATCTTTGACTGGTCAGGAGCCGTGCTGCTGTTGGAAGACGTCGTCGGAGTCGAGGTAGATCTTCTCGCCGGCGAAGAGCCTACTCTGCGCGTCCCACGGCATGAGGATCACCAACCGACAGTGAAACGTGCGCCCCGATGCCCTGTAGCTCTGCCATTGACCTGTTCCCCCTCCCCAACAAACAAAGAAGTTGATGATGCCAAAGGCAATCATCATCAGTCAAGTCTTTGCGTAGTCAGCCCCCTGTTTTTCTTTGCTTTCTTGATGTGTACCTTTGTGTGTGGCGGTGAGCAGCACCTCCTGCACCACGCCCTGTGGACCAATCTACACCGATACAAGCAACGCATTAGGTGGTACGTGGTGATGACGATGATGGTGGTGGTGATGGTAACGAAGGTTAGCCACAAGAGAAGAGAGTGCATTCGTACGAAGAGGTCCAGCGTCTCGAAGTTGGCGTCGGGAAAGGCTTTGAACAGGTCCGCGTAGTAGTCCTCCACGCCGCCACGACCCCGCCACCCGTGCCCTGCATCGCCACCACAGATGTTAAACAGGTGAGAAAAAAAGAAGCGTAATCAGTAAAGGCTCATCATGTAGTGACATCATCATCATCATGGTCATCGCCATCATCGTTATCATCAATGAGCGTCGCCACTAGCACAGCACCTGTGGAGCAATCCTCGATCGAGCAGTCCTGTGCAAAGCACTGTGCGGCCTCCTTGCCGTCCTTCTTCGCCCGTGCCAGCGCTGAGGTGCTCAGAAGGGGGGGGGAGAGAAGGTCAAGAAGGGCGGACCCGCTTGATGACATGTGATCAGGAGGGAGAAGGTACCGAGACGCTTCCAGGTGGCGCGCACGTCTTCATAGTCCTCCGCGGTGAGCGGAAGGCGAAACCGATCGAGGATCTCCTCC
>NW_004457526.1:77976-78707 GCF_000313135.1 Acanthamoeba castellanii str. Neff
ACGCAACACGAGACACGCGTTAGCTCGCGTCGTTGCGCCGGGAGAATCGAGCGAGCGAGTGGGTGGGCGGGTGGGTGCCTGGAGGAAGAGGTTGATCTCCTGGAGGACGAGGCGCCAGGCGGCGGCGTCGGCGGGTTTGAAGTCGCGCACGTAGTCGTCGACGAGGGTCTGCAGTTCGTCGACGAGCTCCACCACGAGCGCTCGCCGGTTGAGGAGCAGGCACACCACTATGTACCGCGCGTAGTACCGCAGCTTCTTCACCACCAGCAGCGGACTGCCGTGCGGTCATAGCCACCGACCAGGGGGAAGCGTTAGTGGGCACGCACGCACACGACACACAGCGTGGGCGCGAGCATACTTTTTGGTCTCGAACACGTCCTTGAAGTAGTCGCGGAGGCGGATGGCCTCGTAGAACACAAACGACTCCTCCAGGTACGTCGTCTCGCTCGTCCTCAGGCTATCACACCAGCCAGCAGCCACCCACCACGTGGCCCCGGGTCAGCGCATGTTTTTGTGCCATACGTGTGCGCACATGTGGTTGCGCCCCATTGATTGGTGGAGGAAAGGGTGGTAACTAGTAGTGGTAGTAGAGCTGGCCGATCTTGGAGGCGATCTCTCCGATCTCCCTGCGCACGCGAAGTACACCCCCCCCCGATTGATGAGCTACTCCGCTTTCAAGAGAAGCGGGAGAGAGGGAGAGAGAGAGAGGCATACCAGCACTTGAGGCCATA
>NW_004457524.1:0-12144 GCF_000313135.1 Acanthamoeba castellanii str. Neff
ACTTCCGCAACACGTGCAGCGCCCCCGGGAGCAGCGGGAGCAGCTTCTCCTCGGCCTTGGGTAGTTCGATGGGCGGCTGCGGTGGTGCTGTGGGGGAGCAGAGTGCGGGTTTGTTGGTGGCGGCGGCGGCGTGGGTGAGCAGCGCAGCGCACATCAACCCTCCCGGCCGGGGCTCGCAACAAGAGACCATACCGTGAACGAACGTGTGCCTACTATGAGTCCACCCGCGAGCACGGAACACGAGCCTACACACTCCCTCAGCCGCCCTGGTCTGGAAGAGATCGACAGTGTTGTTGTTGTTCTTAAGGGTGATGAAGTACTTTGGTACCACGACCAAGGAGAGTGCCGCACCTGAAATCTGGGGAATGCGGCGGTATCATTGGGATGTGTGGAGATGCCCAGCGACATCAAAAAGGACAGTAGCTCTTCCGGCAGCCCTGCCAGCTGCTCTTTGCTCCGCGTGGAAGCACCACGCTCGGCGAGCGCAAATGCCACCAAACTCTTCAGCGGCTTCACTCCTACCAAGGCAAGCACGCACGCACGCACACCGCTGAGATGAGATACAAATGACGGCGAGTAAGGAGAGCAGCCAAGCCGCACCGGAGAGAGGCAAGAAGAGGCCCAGCAGGCGGATCGTCTGGAGGAACGCATCGGCCTCCTCATGATCGGAGTTGTCCGCATCGCTGCGCCGCCAGGGAATGGGTGCCACGTAGGACATGGCCGCCAAGGCGGCGACGCGCACGGCGGGGGCCTGGTGGGCCACAGCCCTGAATAAGGTCACTAAGTGCGGCAGCGTTGTGCGCCACAAGCCCGGGTACATCTGGTGTTTGACGACGATGAGGCCATCAGTTTTTGGAGCGCGCGGGTGGTGATGTAAAGGTAAAGTAAAAGTAGGGTAAGTAATGCGATCACCTACCTCCATGACGGACAGCGCCCTGAGCTGGACATCTTGGTCCTTGCTCGTGTACACCAGCTCGGCGATGGTGTCCATATGTCGGCCCTGTGGCATGTATTGCGCGTCGAGGCGAGTGAGGCAAGGGGTGGTGATGAAAGAAGGAATAGGCCTGTTTGTGGGTACGGTACCACGGTGCCATAGAATGCACATTCGGACTCCAGGGAGTCCAGGTCCCAACCGCCGATGCTGTAGTTCGTCGCTGCTCGGCCAGCGCCAGCGATCGCCATCAGGAGCTGCGCACACGGAAATAGAAAATGGGATGCTTGGAAGGTTGAGGTGGTGCGGTCGGTGGTGACTTAAAAAAAAATGCATCAAGAAGGGGAGGAGGCGGAATGTATCGCACGTGCAGAAGGCGTGGCTTGTTGGACACGCACTCGCAGGTGAGCAGGTGGACGACCCAAGGAACGACCCGATGCCACGACTGATCGGACTCATCCCGGAACTCCCAGGCCTGGTCTGCTTGATGCGCGCGCGCAATAGCTCAGTGGCGCCACACAGTGCACGCAGCAGCCAGCAGCCAGCAGAAGAAGCGATGAGGCTCAGTGGGCGAAACGGGTACCGTCGAACCAGAAGTCGAGCGCAGCGTCGAGGTAGCTGTTTTGATTTTCGGCCCAACGGGAGGCAAGGCCGCGAACCAGGGACTCCACCGTCTCGCTGCCTGAAGAAAGGTCAGTTTAGTGTTCATGATTGGCGGTAACAGCGCCAAAGGCAACGGTGGTGGTGCTGCAGGCGTGGGTGAAAGCAGAATACGGCACTGATCACTGACCAACGAACGTACTATAATAACTCACGGGAGAATACTCCGTCTCCTGCTCAACACCTGACAGTAACGGGAGCCTGCAGGGAGTTGAAATCAGCCCAACAAGATCACACAATGTCACGCACACGCACACGCACACATGCACACGCACACATGCACACGCACCACTTGCGGCCCGCCAAATGGGGCGGGATCTTGGTCGAGACAAACTGCATCATGCCAGCCTGTGTATTGGGCAGGCCCCTCACCGCCCACTGCTCCGAGCTGCCACGATGTCGTTAGCAATAAATAATACACAAATATATATTGGTCGTTGTTGGCGTGTGCGGCAAGGACATATATTTCTTGGTTTGTGGTTACGTACCTCTGCCAGCAGGCCCAGGCCCGCTCGAACCGGGGGTCGTGGGCCAGCTGCCGCAGCACCGGGACCGCTTCTTGGTTTTCTGTTTCGAGTTCATCAACGTAGGTGCCCATGGGCATCGGTTCCGGCATCAGTGCAATCACCAAGACATCGGTGAGGCATCGGCTGCACAAACGCACACGCACGCACACACGCACACGCAGGCCAGTCATGTCCGCTCTCTCCCGTTTGGTGTTGCGAGGAGTGGTGCGTCGGTACAAGGCACCCTCGGTCCACCCCCCACGGGCCACGGCCTCAACCACAACGCGCAGCACTGGCACTCGCTTGATGGGTCTGCTGGCCATGAGTCGCAACTGCGTGTGTCGTGTGTCGCGTGCGTCGTGCGTCGTGTGTGTCGTGTGCCGTGCGCTGTGAGCGCACATGTGTATCTGGGTAGATGTCATTGGGGAGAGAAGGGGGGGGAGGAGACAATGTACGGTGTGATGGAGGATGTGGACGAAGGAACTGCTAACTTCAACCGGCGATGGGGAATGGACTTCGCCTTCTGATTCGTCATCGAGGAAGCTCGACCTTCTGCTGTTCCGGGAGGCGTCCGACGTGGTGGCCTCGAGCAGCCGGTTGCCCGTGCCCAGTACACAGCCCCGCCAGGCCGCGGCCACCTCGGAGTCGTCGATCATGAGCGCGGTGGCGTGCTCGATCGCACTCGCAGGTGGTACCTCGAGTCTCCTCACGCACAGCAGCGCTGGAGCGAACAATGTCAAGGGATCAGTGAGAGGATGTAAGCAATGTTGCACTGGTTTGGGGGGGGGTGAACAGCAAAAGCGAGGGATGAGAAAGTTGGTGTGCACCGAGGGCGAACTTGCTCAGCACGCCCAGCCTGTTCCCCTCGGCACTGCCTTCGGTGTCGCACCACACTCGGGTGGCCGCTTGGTAGGCCTGCTCCAATATGCTCTCGTCGCAGTGAACTCGCCTGGTTTGGATGAAGAACGAAGAAAAAGAAGCGTGCAGCGGTGGGTGTGAGCTGGTGTGGCAGCAGGCCGACGAGAGGAGAAGGTGAGGTGCATACAATAGATAGAGAATGAGAATAGCGCACGAGCGAGCCTTGTCGTTGGTCTCGTGCTGCATGCGCTGCGTGAGGAACGGGATGATCGCCAGGCGATCCGACCCGCTCTGGCTGGTGCCCAGGTACTCCAGAAGTGTCACCTTTAGAGCGTCGGGTGTCTTGTTGCTTGCCTGCTCCCAACACAACACACGACACACAGCGCGCGCGCGGAGAACAGTTAGTGGTTGCATGGGGGAGGACGTGTCAGGTGAAGGAATCAGCAGCAGCAGTGTACGATGAGGCCGTAGATGCGGTGCATCCACGGGGAACAGAGATTGGAGTCGATGTCGTAGCCGGGCAGGAGCTGTGCCAGGAGCACCTGCACGCCCCAGCTGTCCGAGTCCTCCTCGCCCTGCTCTCGCGCTTCGCCCTGCACCGCCACCGGCCGCACACATTGGCTCACACTACCACGACCCAACCGCGCATTGCCGGCGAACACGACGCAACACACCCCATACGAGACAGCTGGATTCGTGGCTGTTACCTGGCGCAGGAGCGTGCCGATGATGCAGGGCCACAGCTGCACGTAGGCCGAGTGAGCGCCGTGCGCCGGCTTTTCGAGCGCCTTCAGGATGTGTTGGTACGCGCTGGTGCTCTGGCCTGGCCGCCGCATCATGTCGGCCACCAATCCTGATCGCGGCAGAGGTGAGGCAGCGCCCGTGTGTAACATGTTGGGCACTGGGCGTGTAGTAGTGTACGTTTATAGAGGGGCCACAGGTCCTTGCCCAGCTGCGCCCAGAGGCCACCGGAGGGGGGAAGAGAAAGGGGGGGGGTTGAGATGCGTCGCTCAAAGCAAGGGTGACGGCAGCACCTTGGCTTGGCGCTGCACCGGGACCGACGCAAACTCCGATTCGTCGGGGTACCCCTTGTCATGCTGCTCCGCCATCACGATAAGAACAAAAATAAGACGCTATGTTGGTTTCAAACTGTGTTTAGCGAAGTGCACTTGTAGTTTCACTGAAGCCGCAAGCAGTGCCAATTGGCCAACAGTTCTCTGGTGAACTTTTTGGTTCCGTGTTAGTCGTCGCTGTCGGGCGTGTAGGCGCTCGCGAGGCCGTGCAGCTGCTCCTGCGCTTCCGCCCACTCCTCTCCAGCAACGGCCACCGCCCGTGCCTTCCCCGCCCCGCCCAGTTAAACGTCAGCCAAGGTGGCTCCTTGGCTGGTGCCCTCCTACTACTACTTACCTTGGACACGTTGCTAGCCTGCTTGGCGAGGACCTGAAGGCTCGGCGCGATCGCCTTGGTCACCTGCACATGGCTCAGCACCGGCACTGGCGCGCCCCAAAACAAAGCAACGATCAGTCGGCACTCACGCTGTTCGGGCGTCAGCCCCTCGAACGGAACGGTGAAGCGCGCGCGTACCGGCTGTGGCGCGCGTGCCGTAGGGGGCGGACGAGGCCGGCTTGAAGAACCACGGATACGTCGAGGGAATCGCGACGGGCTTCTCCTCCATAAACCTGCGCCGCCCGCCCGCCCACGCACGCGGGAGTGTCAGCAGCCAGCTCGAGGTACCTCGAGAGAGAGGCGCGCGTACAGGAAGCGATTGAGGACCGAGTACTGGCCCAGATGCTGCGTGAACCACCGCTCGGAAGCCTCCAGCCCCGCCACGCTGATCGCCTCCGCAGCCGGTGCCTGCAATGTGCCCCGCGGGGGTGAGAGAAGGAGAAGAAGCAGGTGTGGATGTGGTGTACATACCAGCTGGGGCAGCGGCGCCGGGAAAGAGAGGCCGCGCACAAAGTCGGCGGCGTAGAGGGGCATCCCCGATGGCACGCGGCCATCACGCAAGCCGGCGGCCGGGAACGGCAGGCTCAGCGAAAGGGCCGCCACGGGCATGTTCGCCACCCGCAGCTCGCCCGTCACCACCGACGCCATCGACGACGGGCCCGCCCGGCTACTGCTCACCGTAGGCAGTAGTGGGTGGTCAGCTCACCACACCCACGCTCTTTACCGACACGTGCTGTGTTGGTTGGATTTGGGTGGGGGGGGGCAAACCTCCAGGGGGCTGTGGCGGAGGCGATGGCCATCGCGGCGACCGCGCTCGAGTGGTACTCGCTGTCGGCCTGGGCGAGTGAGAGTCGTGTGAGACGCCCCGCTTGCAGCAGGCAGTGCCAGTGGCGGAAAAGGACCACCACGAGCAAAGTAGATATAATATATATAAAGGTGGATATTTATAGAAAGATCTTTCTCTAAGGGGGCAGACGGAGTACCGGGAGGGCGAGGTGGGGGAAGGCGGGCCAGTGGAGCGGCTGTAGGGGCACCACGAGGGAGGAGAGGTTGGAGTCGCGATCCGACAGCCGCTGCAGGGCCATAACCCGGTTGATCAGCCGCGTCTCGTCCTCCACCTAATGGTCGTTCGTTGGTCATGGAGGTGAGTGGAACGAGGAGACTGCAGCGTCGCGACGCGGGTGATCTGGGCGGGTCGGCGTACGGGAGTGCGGGAGCGGCGCGGGTGTCCGAGGGCAAAGGTGAGGAGGGGCGTGCGCGGGAAGTCGTCCCGGATCAGTTCGATGACCTCGCTCGCCGCGCCGCCCCACCCGTCGTCCACGTCCACCAGCAATTGGAACCCCTGGTGGTGAAGCCACCCAACCACCACACACGGATGACGTCAGCGCGGCCGCTCTCGCTATTGGAAGCGATATCTACGTACGTCGACACAATCGCACTCCTCGAGCAGGAAGCGGAGCCGGTCCTCCACCTCCTCGCGCTATTATTATCGACAGAGCAGAGACCCAGCCAGCCCCGCAGGCCGAACCCCCTCTCCCCGGTGAGTGCATGGCGGAAGAACGAAAGCGAAAGCGAAAGCGAGGAGGAGAGGGAAGACGCACGTGGTCGGGGTGGTGTCGGAGGAGGGCGGCCCCGTGATCCCACGTGACGAGGGGCAGGGAGTGGGGCACCTCCCACAGACAGCGCGGGTGGAGCGGAGCACCCGCCCCGCCGTCGCCCCAGTACTCGCCCCACGCGCCCACCTGCGCCTCCGCACGCCGCCTCTCCTCCTCCGCTCGCCCCTCCTCTTCCTCTTCCTCGTCGCCGTCGCCCTCCTTCGCTCCGCTCCTCTGTCGCTCTTCACCTTCGCCCTTACGTTGCTGCGATTGATCATCGCTCATCTGAACCCGCTCCACTCTGCCCGACCTACGCACACAACACACGGCACACCACACACACACACGGGCTGGTGGGTTGTCGCCTCCACGGCTTGCTCGCGCTTGGTGGGGAGAGGCGGGAGACTGACGGCGAGGCGCGTACCAGAGCACGGATGCGCCGCTTTGCGGGTGGTGGGGCGGGGCCGGCGTGGCGGTGGTGCGGAGCGAGGAGGCGGCGTAGGCGTGGGGCGAGTAGTTGCCCTTGCGGTCCAGCACCAGCACGCGCGGCTGCAGCTGCCGCTGCTGGTGGCCACCGGTAGCGCGCCACATCACACTCCGCGGCCTCTCTCGCTCTTCCTGCTGCTCCTCCTCCACCACTTCCCCGCGCGCCTGCAGCCATTGCCACCAGGAAACGTCAGCATAATGGAAGAAAGGAGGGGGACACAAAGTGGTACGAGTAGTGCTTGGTCTACCTTGCCGCGTGCGCTGGTTGCGGCCGCGGTGGTGAGGAGGTTCCAGTAGTGCGCCCCGACGTCGTTGGCGTAGGTGCCCATCTGCACCGTCACCACCTCTCCGCCCACCCTGCTGCCGCTGCTTACGTCCATCTCTTTGTTGTTTGTTTGCTTTTTATTATTGGTATTTTCCCTTTTTTACTCTTTTTCTTTCTTTTTGTCAACGACAGAAAAAACAAACTTTTTGTATTAAATTCTACACACCAGCAGCAGCCATGGCAGGCCAGCAGGAGCAACAGCAACAGCAGGAGTGGCGGCTCATGGTGGGTCTCGACGGCAGCCCCCACGCCCAGAAGGCTTTCGAGCGCGCCCTCGCCCTCGCGGTCGCCAGCGGTAGCGGCAGGCCCGTGGTTCTGCACCTCCTCACCGTCATCGAACCCGTACACCATCATGCCCCCTCCCCCCACTCCCTCTTCAGCCTTTGTGTGCTCTGCCATTTATTATCACATTTTAAATCTTCTTTTCAGGGCCGGTTCGTGGAGAGGGAGGCGCAGCACCTGCACGCGGCCACCAAGGCGGGCGCGGCGGCCGAGGCATCGGATGCTCACGTGGTGCACGATGCCCACCACCTCCTCGCTCCCTTCGAAGAGCAGTGCCGCCAGGCCAACGTACCCTCATTTATTCCCCTTGCACGCACACACACGCACACACATGCCCCGCACGACACGCACGACAGGACACGCACGACACGGCGCACGACGCGCTGGTGGGTAAGTGATTTAACGAGGGGCGGGGGCACCCACCGTGGGCGGGTTGGGCGTTGAAGGTGAGGTACGTGAGCGTGGTGGCGGAGGGCCTGAGCGCGAAGCAGGAGATCTGCCGGCAGGTGGAGGACTACCGCATCGACCTGCTGCTGCTGGGCACCCGCGGCCTCGGCACCCTCACCAAGTAAGTACCGACCCTCACGCGCCCGCTCGCGACTGCCCCACGCACTCGCGCGCGCGCGCGAAATGCCTGACTGGTGGTGGACTGTTCTAGGCTGCTGTTGGGCAGCGTGTCGGACCACTGCACGCAGCACGCCACATCCGACGTCATGGTCGTGAGGTAAGTGCGTGGGCCAACCAACCAACCAACCCAACAGCAACAACAGGTCTACGCGACCGACGACGGCGTGTAGAAGGCAAGCAAGCATTACTTGGAAGAGAGGGTGTTGTAGGTATTTCTATATATCTTCTTTACAGCAGTGGTGGCGGTGGTGGTTGGCCGACGAGGGGGCGAGGTTGTCCCATCATTGGGGTTGTGGGCGTCGCCCAGTCTCCTCACCAGCAGCAGTAGCCCTGGTTGGTGGCCTGGGCCGCGTTCTGCTTGCTGCTCTCAAAACTTTTCTCTGTTGTGTGTGCGCACGAGCGAGAAGAGAGATGAGAAGAGATGAGGATAGGGAGGTCGTTGCTGTTGTTGATGTCGGAGATGGCGGAGAGGGCACGCACCCACGTATCTGTCGGAGATGGCTGAGTCGGTGCGGGAGCTGCTGGACGAGGACGGCAGGTTGATGGTGGGGTTCTTCTTGGCCTCGGCCTTCAGTATGCTCTGCTCGAACAGCGCGGCGGCCACGCGATCGAACAGCTCGTTCACATTGTGGTCTGCATTTGTGGTGATGTGGGTGATTGAGAGAGGAACACAAGAGCGCACTCATGTAGTGGTGTGTGATGGGACGGGCGACGCACCCTTCTTGGCGCTCACCTCCCAGTACTCGGCTTTGAGCTCATCGGCCATCTTCCGGGCCTCCGCTTTGTCGATGGCGTGCTGCGCAATCATTTCACAGATAATACTCAGCCTCCCAACGAACGCGTTGTGGTTGGGCGCGCGGTTGGGCGGCGGCACGTACCGGCAGATCGTCCTTGAGGCCCACCAGGAACACCTTGTGGCCAGGCGTCACCTGTTATATCGTTCCACCACGGCCGTGCTGGTCAGATCAGCGGCCGCCTCCATAACGGTGATGTCGGTTGTGTGTGGCGGATGTTGGTACCTCCCGGAGGACCTCCTCGAGCCAGGCGCGGGTGTTGTCGAAGCTCTCCTTGCTGCTCAGGTCGAAGGCCAGGATGCTGCCGCTGGCGCCCCGGAAGTAGGCCTTGGAGATGCACCGGAACTGCTCCTGCCCGGCCGTGTCCCATCTGTTGATCAATCATCCATGCAGCTATGTAAGAAGGCCGACACGCGGCGAACACTTGACGGTGCACGCAGTTCACTGCGTGCCTGGCATTCTCAGGTGTCAATGTGGAGGCGCGGCGTACATGTGAAGGGTGAAGTCCTGCTTGAGGATGCGGTACTTTTGGTAGATGAAGTCGACCCCGATGGTGGCTTTATACTGGTCCGTGAATTTGCCTGGCGGGGTGGTACTCAGCTTGAGTGTTTGAGAGACGGTTTGCGGGAAGGTTCGTACCCTCACAGAAGCGGCGCACGAGGGACGTCTTGCCCACAGAGTGGTCCCCCACCACGATCACCTTCTCCGCCCGCGACTGCGGGTTGCCTCTGTGTGTGTGGGTGTGCGCCAGGCAAGGCTCGTTTGTAAACAAGTGCCCACCTCCCCAAAGAGCCCACCACGCGCCACAAGGCATTAAGTAGGGTGAGGAGGGGGGAGGAGCGCACTTGGCGTCGGCTTCGTCGGCGATCTTGCGCACGTCCTCGTGAAAGTCTGATTTGAGGCACCTGCTCACCCCCCCCCGTCGTGAGAAAGCCGTTATCCCCCCCCTTCAGTCCCCGTGCCCGTAGGAAAGAAATTGGGGGCTGTACGTGGCTCTGACGCCAGCGCCAGGTACGGGGAAGGAGTTGATGACGCGGGCCACCTTCCTTCGTGACGACGTAGCGGCGCTGTTCATCTCCTTCTCTATGTTTTTAACAGTTATATAAATGATTTGAACCCGCGGTGCCTCTACTCTTTCCTCTCCTCTCCGGGTTTCCTGTCGCGCGAACAGGTGCGTCAGGTCCCCGGCAATAACCCGCCACCGGAGAAGAGAACTACGAGAAAACGGCCCTACCGGTAGAAACGAAGAGAAGAAGGAAGTACACGAGAAGGCGCGCAGTGTTGTTGTTGATGATGTGGTGGTGAAAGTAGACATACAGAAGAGCTGACGACATTGTCGAACACCCAAGGGGATGCTCTGAGCGTGTGTGTGCGCTGACACGGCTGTTTTTAGAGGTGGGTGACGGTCCAGGTCTTCCAGGACATGTCCTGGCCGGCGGTGGCGAGGGTGAGGTCGTCGAGCCAGGCGACGGCGTTGACGCCGCCCTGGTGGGCGCGGGAGATGTGGATGCGCTTGGACGGGTGGTTGACGTTCCACACGTAGACGTCCTGGTCCAGCGAGCCCGAGGCCAGCTTGAGCGAGTCGCTGGTCCAGGCGATGGAGCGCACGGCGGCGGTGTGGAAGCACCAGCCCTCGACCTTGACCGAGTAGTCGCTCGTGTTCCACACGATGATGTCGCGCTTCTCGCTGTCGGCGGTGGCCAGGAACTCGCCGCTGGGCGAGAACTCGACGGCGGTGAGGGCGCCCCTGTGCTTGTCCAACACGCGGGTCTCGCTCAGGTTGTCGCCGTTGAGGGCGTACAGGTGCACCTTGTTGTCCTTGCCGCCCACCGCGACAGTGCGCGAGTCGGGCGAGATGGCCACCGACGTCGGCTGGAAGCTCACGTTCAGGGTCGACGCCGTGCGGCCGTTGCGCAGCACCACCACGCTCTGTTGTGGAATGCGCATGATGGAATGCTTTAGTTTTCCTGTTTCACTAAGACAGGGTGAGTGGTGGGCTTGGGGGGTGTACCTTGAGGGTGACGGCCACGGTGAGGGAGGCATCGCGGCTGACGGCGATGTCCTGGGGCGAGCTGTCGGTGGAGACGGCGTCACCGTAGGCGCCGCTGTTGGTGAAGTTGAAGCGCACACTGTCGTCCATGGCGGCGGAGACGAGGGTCTCGCCGGCCACCTTGAGCCTCTGGATCTGGTTGGAGTGGCCGTTGCCGGTGAGGGTCTCGCTGGCGCCCGTGGCGATGTCCCACCTGATGATGAGGCTGTCGTACGAGCCCGTGTACACGTGGCCACGGCTCGGGTCAGCCGCGAGGGCGGTCACAAACTTGTTGTGGCCCTGTCACACGCCACCCAGTGCGTCTCGTTAGCTATCGTGCGCACACACACGCGCGTGTCGTGTGTCGTGTCGTTTATGGTGGGATGGGTGGTGGGCTAGTACCTTGATGACGAGGCGGGGCTCGTTGGGGTGGGCGCGGTCGAGGTAGTAGATGTTGCCGTTGAGGCCCACGCTCACGAGGTAGTCCTGGTGCCACAGGCAGCCGAGCTGCTGGTAGTCCACGCTGTTGCTACCGAACGACAGATCGAACGTGCTGCATGCCACGCCGACGAACCGATCCCCACGAGTCGTCGTCGCGTTAGGCCCCGGCACAGCTTGGGGGTGGGCGGGGGGGGGAAGAGGAACGTGAATGGGAGCGTACGTGAGGCACTCGCCGGAGGCGGCATCCCACAGCCTGACGGTCTTGTCGGCCGAGGCGGTGATGAGCTGCTGCGAGTCGGGGCTCCACGAGACGGAGTACACGCCCAGGGTGTGGCCGGTCAGCTCCACGAGCTTGTCTCTGCATCGCGGCACCCACTTATGTCAGTGCCCCGGCTCGCAGCAGTACGAATGGGGGTGAGTGAGGAATGCGAATGCGGTCTCGAGGTATGTACCCGGTCTTGCCGTCCCAGATGATGCCCTTCTTGTCCAGGCCCACGGTGGCCACCTTTTCGCCGTTGGGCGAGAAGCGGGTGCACGTCACGAAGCGCGAGTGCTCCGTCAAGCTCTTCTTGAACCTGTTGGCCAACACCACGCGCGCACACGAGAGAAAACGATGAACGATATTAATGATGAGCCGCTGTTGTGGGCCAACACATAAACGACGGAGGGGTCGGGGGTACGTACTTGAAGGGGGGACCCTCGAACCAGCAGGCCGTGAAGTCCTCGCCGCCGGTGATGATGCGGTAGGGACGCGTGGGCTGGTGTGCGACCACAAACGCGTGAGATCATAGGAATAATAAACAATTAAGTAAATAAAAATAACACATTAATAATAATAATAAGTAGCGTGCAGTGTGAACATACCTTGAAGTCGCAGGTGAGGATGGTCTTGGACTGACCCGTGATCTCACCGACGGAAGAGCCGGAATCCCACATGAAGACCGTTCCGAACCTGCGCGCGCGCGGAAGGGGACAATCATCAGCGATGAGGTCAGCCGACCGACCCACAGGCGGCACACGCCAACAACAACGACAGCAACAGCAACGCGTGGGGAGGAGACCAGGGAGCGGGGCACGTACTTCTCGCGGCCCTCGCCGACGGCGATGATGCGCTTGCTGTCCTCGCTCCAGGCCAGGTCCCTCACGGGTCCCGAGATCGGCTGC
>NW_004457522.1:0-44578 GCF_000313135.1 Acanthamoeba castellanii str. Neff
TTGTATATAGGCACCTCTAGCTTTTGGGGACGCGCTAACGGCCCTGTTCCGTTCCTTCAGTACGGGTCTGGGTGCAGCGGCCGATAAAGGAAGGAATGGTGAAGATGTGAAGTCCAGGGTGAGGGTAGCAATCGAGGAATACAGGCAATTGGGCGACGGCGTGGCATCCCACGAGAGGGGCGTCGACGCCATCACATTGCTGCTCCCATTTTCCTTCCCAGCTGGTGACAAGAAATCGGTCTCCATCGGCTTGCTCAATGGCAACAACAAGCAATTCTGGTATGGTTGCGTTTGCAGTTTCCCGCCAAAACAAAACTGCCGCTTGCATACCAGTCATTTTTTGCGTATTTTTCGTTTTCTCGTATTCTCTTCAGATAAGTACTGATTTAATAACAAAATAAAGAAAATGTGTCGGATTGCGAAGAATCTGCACGAACGTGGAGATGGAGAGAGTGAAGGAGGAGAGGAGGCGAACCAGGGGCAAGCGTGGCATCAAGACCAAGGCTACGGTCAGGAACAACGGCTACGACCACCTGTTCCACACCCGCCAGGCCATCCTGACCTTCCCCGACGTACCGCCCCTCCCCTCTTTTCTTGTGGCCGGGGGTCGTGGGTGGTTGGTGGCCTGACTGGGTCACCCGCGGTTGAACAGGAAGAGGCGGTGCCGTATTCGCTGAACAAGGGCAAGCGCTGGGCGCAGGTGGAAGAGCTCAAGCAGCAGCTCGCGCACTCCCACGACTCTGACGACGACGACCACGGAGACCAGCAGCCGGCAGACACTCCGACCAGCGTCAAGGAGGTGATGGAGGTGCAAGTACACCAGCGCGACGTGATCGGATCGCTGTCATGGCGGGTGCGTGTGTGCGTGATCTCATCAGCAGCCCTCTGGAGCGGGATCCAACACTCAGGTACACATTTTGGTCGCGTGGTAGGTGACTGGGCTGGCCGTCCCGGCCAAAGGCTGCTTTGGCAAAGAGAAGCGCGGAAGGTGCGCGCGCTATACTTCTCTTGCGCTCCGTTGGCCGAACCAGCGGTGAATGCTGACGTCACGTCATGTGTGCGCAGGGACTACACGCGGGTGGAGGTGTCGGTGTGCGCCGGTTGCGGGGGAGAGCGGGCGGTGTTGGCCCCGCGGGACCCGGACGAGGTCCGGCGGTCGAGCTGGGCTTTGCGGCAAACGCCCGAGGAGCTGGCGCTGGCGAGGAAGGCGCGGCGGGAGAAGCAGGCGGAGGACCGCAAGCGCCGCGAGCAGCGGAAGCTACGGCACGCGCCCAAGGCCGAGAAGAAGGACCGGCGCCGCGGAGACGAGGGCGTTGAGCAAGGAGGAGGCGAGGAGAACGCACGAGAAAAGAACGAAGCGGAGGGTCCGGTGGAAAGCGGGAGCGAAAGCCAGGAGTCTCTGGGCGAGGAAGAGAGCGATTGCAGCAGTGCCGATGAGGACAGCGAAAGTGAAGAGCAAGGAGAAGAAGACGATGACGAAGCGGATGAGAACGATGAAGAAGACGGTAGTGGTGACGAGCAAGGCAACGATGTTTGCAAGAACAAGGATCTTCCACAGGAAGAAGGCGTCGAAGAGAACGCAGATGAGGAGGAGGGACAGACCTCCGAGGGCACGGTGCTGACGTCGCAGGAGAAGTGGCGGATCACCCCCAAGGAGGGGCGCCTCATCGTGCACAAGCCGTTCGCCAAGGGTACTCCACAGCCCCATGGCTCCAAATCCTTTCTTGTCACAACACCCGCCTGGTGGTGACCACATCCGTGGTGCGCGCAGATCAATACCCCATGTACCGGGAGACCAACTGGAAGTACACCTCGCCGTGCATGTGCTGCCTGCACTCCTCGGTACTGCTGAGTTCTGAACCAACGTTGATTGTGTTACAGCGCGGCGGTCGCCTACCACTCACTGCGTGACGATGTCTGAATACAGGGAAGCATGTGGCAGCTCAAGGGTATGGGCGACAAGTCCAAGGGCAAGACCAAGGGCTACCGCAAGGTCCAGCGGCGCGACTTCAAGAACGTCATCAAGGGCGAGGCGTGAGACTGGGGCTGGGCATGTATGCAAGAAAGGATACTGGAGTATTATTCTACGTTCTCCGAATCACTCGCTCGACTTTTGTTCCTTCTTTCTCTTCTTCTTGTCCTTCTTCTCTTTCTTCTTCTTCTTGTCTGCCTTGTCGTCCGTCGTTTTGGCCTTTTTGTTCTTGCTCTTCTTTGACTTTTTCTCTTTCTTCTCCTCCTTTTCCTCCTTCTCCTCCGGCTCCTCGTCCTCTTCCTCTTCCTCTCGTTTTCGCTTCTTGCTCACCTTGCTCGTCTTTCCCTCCTCTTCCTTCTTCGCCTTCTTCGCCTTTTTCTTCTTCTCCTCTTCCTTCCTCTTCCTCTTCTCCTTCTTTTCCTTCTTCTTCCGCTTTTCTTTCTTTGTCTCCTCCTCCTCTGTCGTCTTGTCCTTCGTGGCCACGGGGACCACTTCCTCCTTCTTCTCCTTCTTCTCCTTTTGTCCCTGCTCCTCGTTCTTCTCCTTCTCCTTCTCGAGCGCCAGCTCTCTGTCGCGGTTCTCCTTCCACTGCCGTTCGTGCTCGGCCAACCGCTTCGCTCGGCCCTGCGCCGGGTACTTCCACTGCGACAGGATCTGCACCACTGGTCAGCCCCTGGTTGGTTGGTTTCATTGGTTGATGGCGCTGAAGCGTACCCTTCCGCCGCAGACCGCGAGCAGATCGTTTTCGTTGAGGCCCGACGCATAGTTCTTCTCCTCGTCGTCGCTGCTGTCGTCGCTGTCGCTGCTATCGCTATCGCTGCTGTCCTTCGTCGAAGCCCCGAGAACGAAGGCTCCACCGGAGACGAACGCGCCGCCGTAGAACTGCGGGAACTTCTGCTGCATGGTCTGCTGCTGCTGGGGCTTGCTCTCCTCATCGCCGTTCTTCTGCTCCTCCTCTTCCTGCGCCTTGTCGGCCAGCGTTTGGTACTGCAGTGGTGGTTCGCGTGCGTGCATGGCTTAGCGCCGGGCGGGTCCATGTGATGGTGCCGGTGAGACGTTCGCGCACGTGTACCTTGTGTTCGGCCTTCACGAAGCTCGGGGCGCCGTAGTTGGTGGTCGGCTTCGACTTGGCAGCGCTCGCGTTGGACTTTATGGTCGGTGCCGCCTGCATGGGCGAGTGCACGTTGTCAGCCATTAGGTGTGAGCGAGGAGCGGAAGAAGTGAAGATTGGAGTGTGTACGGTGGGATCGACTTGAACGCTGGCGGCGGCCTTGTTGTAAAGGTTGTCCCACCAGCCAAAGCCCTGCCTATCGCGATCCGTCAACCGTGACCCGCCGATCTGCAAATGAGAACAGCAATGGGAAATGATTGGTTAATTCATCTGGAATTTGGTTTTGGTTTTTTTCAAAATTAATTTCAACGCACCCCAAAGGTGTCAGTCTTCTTGGAGACTTTGATGTATTCGGACATTCCATCTTGATTACGTCCCAGACCTTTGCCCCTGCAGGAATCAGAACGAAATTAACCCAATTTTCTTCATCTGCAATTTTAGAAAATTGGGTAATGATTCTTGTCGGCCAGTTACGCACTCTTCCCAACCCATCTGCTTGAGCCACCTCTCGCTCTTGTAGGAAGGCATCTCCGGGGTTGTCATCTTGCGATTGAGCAGTAAATTGAAATAAAATACAACAAGCAACGAAAAAAGCTGGCCAAAGCCCGAGCTCAGAAGTCGACATGAAGGTCTCTTCTTCCGTTAGCTGGTGGGTGTGGTGGTGACCATGAACCAAGGTCTAGGGCAGGTATTCGTAGGCAGCCTGATCGGCTCGCGTCGTTCTTGCCATATAACCGCTGCTGATGAGTGCCTCCAAGACTCGTTTCAGCCACCCAATCTGCACCACCGAAAACCTGATGAGCGACCCAGGTCTCACAGATTACCCTCGTGCGGCCTATGTCGCCGGCGTACGTACCTCGAAGGGGAACTTGAGCTGCGCCATGGTCTCACTAACAAGCTCGTTGTGTGTCAGTACCCGCCTCGACTTCATGATGCGCACGACCGCCGCTTGCGCCTGCACAGAGGCCGTCAGTGGAAAACAAAACAATGCATTACCGACCGCTCAGGGTGACTCGTACCGAGTAGCGGCGACTCTGGAGCGCGCTTTCCCTGGCCTGATCGCTTTCTCCTTTCTGTACAGTGGAGCTTGTGAGTGTGCGGTGGCCTCAACGTAACGCGCACAAAGAGAGACGCACCGCAAGCTTTAGCTGGGCGGCGTTGAGGTTGATCGAAAATCGTTTGTTGGCGAAGGCATCGTGGACTTGAAACGTTTCCGCGTTGGAGTCTCCCCCAGCGTTCACCGACAGGATCAGCTTGATTTTTACCAATTGCTTGACAAGAAGCGCGCACTCTTCTTTGTCTGCGCACAATGACCGTGGGACAGGAGAAGTCGAGTTAGTGATCTCGGCGAGATCCAGAATGGAACGGCTTCAAGTACGCACCCATCTTGGTGTGTCGCAGGATATCATTGAGGGTGAGCGCCGAACTGTCGTTGAACAAGAACAATATGGACGCCTGATGCAGTGATACACGGAACTCCTTCTTCCCCTTCTGCTTGGTCCAACACCACATGAGTGCTCGCCGATAAAGTTGGGACACAATAGGAGCGAAGGCCGGGCGTACTGTGAACGAAGCCGAGACGACTGCAGACGAGAGAGCCGGTATCCAGAACAGCTTCTTAGATTTGGCCGTCAAGTCTGTGTAGAACTGCGTGTATCTCTCTTGCGCGTGCAAAAACTGGTAAGGAGGGTAAGTTGACATGAGGGTCCGTTAGGGGCAAGAAGAAGTCAGGGATACCTCGACAGGAAGCGCGACAGGTTTGAACTGGTAGGGGAACAGGAAGCTTGATATGACCTAGGTCGGGTCGGTGGTGATGGCGGTTAGTGAGCTCAAAAAAGCTCCCTTGGCTGAGGATGGCTACTCGTGTACCTTGACGTTGATGTCCGTGCTCAGGCCTTGAGCGAACGGCGATGCCTTGAACCGAGCGCTGAGTTCGGCCGATTGGTACACCTCTCGCACGGCCATGTCGCAACGATGGAGTCCGGACAGATCGCCAATGGTGCGAACCGTGGCTGTATCGATACATTACGGGCAGTGAGTCTCCCCATGTGCTTGCGAGCCAGTTCTAGTTGCGTGATTTTACCTGTTTTGAGACGCGACAGCATCGCCAACTCCCGGTCTTCGGTTGCTGATGACCCCTCCCTGCTCGTGGGGAAACACGTTGACTTGTGAGTCACGAGCAAAAGAGGTGTGTGGTGTGTGTGGTGTGTGAAGTGTACAAGAGCAGCCGCTTGATCAAGTGTCGCTGGTAGAGCGCTACGAAAATGTCCTTGTTGGCGCAGTGGCGGTAGAGGTCCGTCACGCCATCGACAATCTCCTCGACTAGATCCGCTTGGAAGAGCTGAACCCGTTGTGCTGCACATGTGAGCTCAAAGCGACTTTCTGGCTTGGGAGAGGGACGCACCTTGTCCGACTGCTTGGAGAGAAGTCTGTGGCAGAAGTGGGCCAGATACTCCTCCACGAGACGTCCTCGGCCCTGTTGCTCTTCTTTGGGAAGGCTCCACTCCACCGTGAGCGCCTCAGCCGTGCCCTGCTGAAGTGCCGATATCAGACCGGCGTCTTCCGTGTTCGAAGTCATGCCGTGGCAGTAGCGGTAGGCATCTATCATGGAATTCACAACGCTGAGAGTGTCCAAACTCCCCAGCTGCTTCCCCTTCAGCATGGCCACCACGTCTTCAATCTGCAGCCACAGAGCGCAAACCGGTCTCAGCTCTGGGGAGCTGGAAAATGCAGCACAGAGGAGAAAGAGAGTCACGCGAACCTTTCTGCGAACGCTGTTCCTGAAGAGCTTACAGAGGACTTGATACACAGACGTAGTGGACCGCGTCCGAATGTTGCTAAGCAACGGGGATAGAGCTGTGTGCATGCGATTGAGATGATGAGGCTATGAATGATGAGGCGTTTGCAAGGACATGGGAAAGAAACACCTTGCCTGTTGCCGCTTGAAAAGAGCGATTCCCACTCGGATTCCACCTTTTCTTGCACGTATTCCTGTACATCGTACACATAGCTGGCAGGTTGTGGAGGTCAGCTGATCGTGCCTCAATCAAACAAGTGGAGAGCAACAAATGCGCACCGCTGCTGCAGGGTATGCAAGAACTTGGCCTTCGTCGAGTCAAAGAAAGCTGACAAGGCAAAGCGATGGAATAACGAGTCCACCTACAGTACAGATTGGGGAGACGAGACATGTTACTTGATTCATCACCTCGTGGTAGTCACGAGACACGGGTAGTAGTGCGTACGTAAGCCAAGTAATTGGTCACCGATGAGGTCTGGAGGCGGAGGCGGGCGTCTGCCGCGCATCGCTCGATCAGCGGGGTTTCAAAGTACTTGACGAACAGCTCGTTGTTGTAGCCAATCTCAGATAACAGCTGTCGTTCCCCGGCCAGCATTGTTGCGTCAGCAAACAGGAGACTTGACCGAGAGAAAGAACAGTTCAGTACCACAAGCGTGCTCACGATGTGGTGGTTGGTCTCTTCGTCATCGAGGAAGCGTCCCTCTTGCAGTACGCGTTGCAGTTCCTGTGTGATGCCATTGTCAATATGAGGACGTGGCCTGCATGAGCAGACGGTCAGACTGCGTACCCGAGCCAGGCGATCGCTCTGAAGGAACAGCTTCATGAAGACCTGCTTTGCCATGGGTCCGTAGCGGTCTGAGTAATGCAGCTGCTGCATGAGCATGATGACCGACTTCGTGTAGATGGAGAACTGCTCCCAGCACTTGACAAGTGCCGCAAGGTAGGTGCACAAGCCCACACTTTCCAGTTGCGGTTCTGTGTGTTCGTGCGCATGCACTGTAAGCTATTCAAGTTCAAGAAGGCAAGGGACGAGGACCACAAACCCAGGTAGTCACGAGCGAACGAGCGCAAGTATCCCTCGTATCTGCGCAGTGCAATGCAAGGCAGAGAGAAGCGTGACGCGCAGTGAGTGCATGGACTCAGTCCCCATAGAGCTGGGCAATGACAACTAAGGAAACGCGTGCATGCGATTGAGACACACCTGCTGAAGGCTTCTCTGTAGCTCACAGTGGTGACGCTCTTGAGCTCTGCGCAGCACCTAAGCACGAGCCGGTCAGAAAGAGCGTACACTTCAGCTTGCGCGAGCGTCACAGCCAAGGAGGGTGTACAGTTCTAGTTCGTCGAAGTCCGGGTAGTGTGAGGGTCTTGACGGCAGGGCATTAGACTTAGAGGCGCCCATGAGCGTTCGCTGAAACCCACAGCATGCTGACCCCAGCCGGTCCCACAACCCCTCTGCCTGTGGCCACGACTGCATGAGCAGCTACACCAAAAGGCAAACGTGAAGGGGAGGCAATAGTAGACCCTGTTCATGTGGGTTGTGCCTGCCCTTGGTAAAGTTTTATCTTCTTGCTTCGGAAGAGTCCTTTGCCTGTGTTTTTATCTATTCTTGATGCGTGTCCATCGCGAGCATCAATGCGCTCATCTTTCAGCGACCTGCCTGTTCCCTGAAATGTGGGAAAAATCCTGTTTCTAGAGCCCAGTTCAGGGTCTGGCCTCCTCTTGAATGGTGATCGTGGCGGCTGGCCTTGAGACGAGAGGCAGATGCACGTGCAGCAGGCCGTTCGTGAGGTGCGCTTTGACGCCTGCAACGTCGATCCTGCACTCACATGATCAACCACGGATTCTTAACCCTGATCGCAATGTATCGGATGGTGGGGAGGTGGTACAGGTAGGGCAATCGGAGACGGCGGAAGAACCGACCGAAGTGCCGTTCGCGCAGGAGGTGCCCATCGCGAGCCTCTTTGCGGGTGTGCGGCTTAAGGGCACAGATCGTGACCTCGCTGCGGTCGACGATCACGTTGATATCATCCCTGCCCGTGCGAAAATGTGGATAGTGTTAACACAGGCACCACACGACTAGCAGTGGCGAACGTACTTGGGGACCCCAGGCAGCTCTACCTCGAGCCTCATGTGGCCAGAGTCCTCTTCGAATACGTCCACCCTCGGCATCCAAAGAGGGCTGAGGCGGTGTTGAGCCACCGGTTGGAAGAAACGGCCGTTGTGGGGCGTACCGGTCGTTGATGTATGGGTCAAGGTAGACCCGATCCACGTCGCGCAAGTGAGACCAGCGGGGGATGTCCTTCCAGTCCAGGAAGGCCCGCCTCTCGTGCAGCTCTCTTTCTTCGTCTGCGCCAGCCCACCTTCTTAGGCGGTTCTCCCAGCTGGCTCCCGATCCGAGAGGAGGGCTGATGTACCTTGCCGGCTCATGATACGAGTGATCTCCTCCTTCTCCCGGTCTCCTGGAAAAGGCCATTTCGTGCCGATGGGCACCGCAGGCAGCGTTGTCATCTTGTACCTTGGGATCGGTGCAGAAAAGACGAAGCCGCCCACAGCCCGGCCAGTCTGCCGAGGCGCAAGGTGCAGGTGACCCGCCTTGCTGGAAGCTGAAGCATGGGCGGAATCTAGGCAGGATCTGCCCGACCCAGACGTCAATGTCCGAAGTGGCCTGCTGTCGACAACTAATAAGCGTGTGCAAGCAACTGCGGTTCATTCAATCTGAACGAACAGACACTGCGGTGTTGGCCTTCGGATGACTCAGGCTCTTCCCTTTCGGTTGTCATCAAGAAGCTCTTCCTGTGGACCACGCTCGTTGTTGATGCTTGGGCGGTCGACCGTAACCGCGCTCCAAGAGTCTGTTTGGAACGGCTCGTCGGCCATGAGCAAAGTCACGCAAGACCATCGCCAGCAGAGAGAGAGAGAGAGAGTACCGTCGGTGCTCTTCTGTTCGTCGTCCTTCTTTGACTCTACCTCGTGTTTTCGGCCATGGGCCAAGTAGTGGTACATACCCGTACCGGTGAGCGCAATAAAGATGCCTACAAGGGGAAAAAGATGAGCAAGGGACGTGAGCACTACGCTTTTTTTGGTGAGGCAGGAAGAAGGTACCGAAAAGGTTCAATGGTGTGGCCTTGTTCTTGAACACCACAAACGCGAGGCCGATGGTGAGCGTTTCCTGTAGGAGGCAATGAGGACTGTGGTTAGCACCTCCAAACCCCA
Source organism: Acanthamoeba castellanii str. Neff (assembly GCF_000313135.1). Lineage (NCBI taxonomy): Eukaryota > Discosea > Longamoebia > Acanthamoebidae > Acanthamoeba > Acanthamoeba castellanii. Next base: position 9,094 of record NW_004457522.1, read on the forward strand.
ACGACAGGTGCGGAAAGACTTACCTTGAAGGAACCAGCGACGGACACAGTCACAGGGGAGGTGATCTTGTTCAGGTTGAAGTTGGCGACGTTGAGGAAGAAAGCCTACTCGCAACCAACGGTTAGAGTGCACGCGATACCATGGTGGGCAAGGAGCCGCACCATAACAGCAGTGCCAAGAATCATAGCAGCGCACAGGTTGATCGGTAGGGAGTCCCACGCGTTCATGAGACCCGTAACCTCACCGAACATGGCCGCCATCGCGAGCATTTGGACCAGCGCCAAAGGCGACATCTAAACGCGCCGGTCAGCCACAAGAGAAACACGCGCCCATGCAGCGGAAAGGGTGTCGGGTACCAAATAGAGCACATAGAGAGGATGGACGGCTCCCGTTCCGACGAGAACCATGTTCGTCATGACTCCCTTAAGCGAAGCCAGTACACATCCGATAATAAGGATGATGAAGCCACCCTGTACAAGACATGAAAATCAGCTGAACAAATGCCCACCAATCCACTGGTAGAGTCATGGGCCAGTACCACGTGAAAGTCAAGCTCGGTTATGGTTGTGAGGATTACACCACCGGCAATGACGGCTAACGACCTGCGAGCACAAGCACCAACATTGGGCCTGGGTGAGCTGCAGATGAAACAGAACGAGAAAGCACGGGTGACCCGCGTACCCGATGGCCTCCTTGGTGGCGCTTTTCTTCAGCAACCACACGGAAAAGGCGAGCGTGATGCCGGGAGTGAGCGAGCGAACCACCTGCACTCGACATTCCCCACGGGTCAAAGTTAGCTACTGCCGTGCTGGTCGTCACCCAGAGCGGGCAAGGACCTCGCGTAGGCTGACGGTCGTATACATGAGGCTCGCGTTGCCGGCGCATATGTTGAGGGTGAACAGAAGCGAGAGCATCTGGATCTTCCGAATGGTGGAGGGCAGGATGGTGGTGTCCACCGGCAGCCACTTGAAGACGTGGAAGATGAGGATACAGAACACATAGGTGCCTAGACGACAGCCACAGTGTAAAGGTATCAAGGTGGTATGGGTGAGCGCAAGTGGTGGGCCAAGCATGAGACCAGTGTATGCAAGGGGCGGAGGAGGCTGTACACAGCATGTGTGAAGCAGAGAGGATGAGTGGGTATTGAAAGTTAACAAACTGGAAGACGCTCTTGTTGAGGATGGTGAGCGCTATGTTAAGTGCTATCCATGTGAACACCCTGCCCCGTTCCCCCCCCCCGGTGTGAAGTCAGTCCCTAGTTTGTTGAATTGCAAATGTCCTGCATTGTTAGATTTTGTGTAGAGATTAATCTGCACCAAAAGAGGGCGCTGTGACTGAGGGCCTGCCACAGGCCATTGCCCGACTTGCTGGCAGCCGTGTCTTTCATGTGCCCTGTTGTGTTGCGACGCCTTTCGCAAGTCGAGAAAGGGCCTTTCGCGAGTTGCGTTTGCTGCGTGCCTCGCATTCCAACGTGTTGGTGCCCAACGTTGCAGGTGTTTATTGGGTACGCTGCATCACACCACGAGCAACGGACACCACATTTGCGGTGGCTCTCTCTCTCTCTCTCTTTAGTGTGAAGAGGTGGCGCTCAGTGTCGCTTCTTGGTGGACTCCACGATCTTGATCGACTTTCGCGGGATCTACACACAAACGAAGAGGATGGTGAGGTTAGCATGCGTGTGTGTGGAGCGCAAGAACGGGGCGACGCACGTTCCACTCGGCATTCTCCACGATAAGCTGTTTGACTTCGCGGCTCAGATCACCCTGCAGCGCATAAAGATCAGCAATCATCCCTAACTAACCGCGTCCTCTAAGGACAAGCGTGGTTGAACAGCTTGTACCTGAATGTCCACGTCACCCTCCTTCGTGACTGACGCGCCCGACGCAAACTTCTTCTTGAACACACTCGCTGCGTCCTTGAGGTTGACGCCTGCACGACCCAGAGCGAGGAGAAAGAAGGCAGTGAGAATAAGGCGAAAAAACACATAGGCAGCAAATGTGAGAGGGATGAGTCTGACCGTATCCCTTGAGGCCAGAGACCGTGGTGACGATCTTCTTGCCCTTCTTCTGGCTCGTGGTGATGGTCAACTCGGCGTCCTTGCCTCCCTAGTGGTGGAGTGACGGAAGCCAAGGACGACGTGAGGAAGGCATTCCGGCCAGAGCAAAGCACTCGCCAGACTGTAAGGGCGCACCTTCTGGGGTCCCTTGTCGGCCTTCACCACTCCCTTGCCGCCACGCTTGGACTTCTTCTTCTCTTCCTCTTCCCCTTCTCCTTCTGTTGATGTGCAAACACGATGATGAGACTTCTCTGAGAAGTCACAGCCAGGAGTAGCGACTGTCCTCCACAAGTGCTGGTGGCGGTGGCATACCCTTCTCCTCGCCTTCCTCGCCTTCCTTCTTGATCAGCGAAGGGTAGATCTCGGGGCAGTGCTCGATCAGCCACGGCTTGCATCGATTAAAGTCAGGTCCGAATTCGCAGTACTCGGCAGGCAGGCCACAGACTAATTCACACACGGATGAGATGGTGTACATCAAGATTTGGAAATGCTGACTGTGCATTGCAATCGGGCACTACGTACCACCACAGTAAAGGACTTCTTTGGCCTTCATGGCAGGGATCTCCTCGGGAATCTCGGCTTCCGTCTCCTCTGTAATCGAATGAAACGTTTCAAGATGCATTATTGTCAGATAATTAAGCTTTACGAAGAGGGTAACCAACGGACCTGCAATCTGCTCTACTTCGGCGTCCTTGCCCTCCATTGTTGTCGATGTGTGCAAGATGAAAAAAAATGAACCCAAATGGATTTTATTTTGATTTTCTGCCGCAAGGGCAGAAATAACCGAGAACCTGCTGCGTGCCCTCTGCGCCAGCCTTTCACGTTTGGGCGCCTGCAGTGGTGTCGGCGTCTGTCCACGATCGGGCAAAGGTCAGCATACACCCCTCCTAAGGAGATATACATCGGGAAGAGTTACCAGTCTGCAGCGCCGGATAGCCCTCCTCTTCGATTCTCACTCTGCCGCGAATGTAGAGATGGACCTGAAGGTCGCGTGAACAACAAGTAAGCAACTAGCTCGCCGACAGGTAAGCCGTAAGCCTCGTGGAGTTACCTTGAGCACACCGCCATCCATGTGAGCTTTGACGTTGTCCGCATCCACGTTGTACGGCAGGAGAATGCGACGGTAGAAGCGGCCGAAGTGCCTCTCCGTCTGATGGTAGAACCCTCCCTCCTCCCTCCTCGTTTGCGGCTTCAGGGCGCTGAGCGTGAGCAGGTTGTCCTTGATCGACAGGTGTATGTCCTCCCTGTAACCCGCATCGTTAGACACACCTCGAACCCATGATTGGCGGCAAGCAGAAGCTGTAACCTCGGAACGCCTGGCAGTTCGAACTCCACGCGCAGCCTGCCCTGCTCCTCTTCGAAGATGTCGCAGCGAGGACGCCATAAGGTATGGTCGTCGATGTTGGGGTTGTAGTAGACCCTGGCAGTGTGACATGAACATGTGGATGAGCACTGGGCATATTAGGGGCACAAAGGAGGGAGTGCGTACTTGTCCACGTCGGGAAGGCCAGCCCACAGGGACTGATCTTTCCATTCCCTGAAGACACTGCTGTCCTTGTCGTAGGAGATGTCGGTCCTGTGCGCTATTCCGACCTCAGGCTTGCCATAGCCTCTGGCGGTTGCCATCTCACCTGAGTTTTTAGGGTGGGCGAAGAGCAGCGGTGACCAGCCAACGTGTAGCATGTACCCTGCCTGCGCTCCAGTTCATGGTAGTCAACGTCGCCGCCCAGGTCCATTTGATCAATGCCGCCTAGCAAGAGAAGAGTAAGCACAGTGGTGAATGTCGATTGTGTTGTCAGAGGAGGTTACCTCTGCCTCTCGTTGCCATCACTGTTGCTGGTTCGTTGTGAAGAAGAAGAAGAGGGCGGTTGTGCTCTACCCGCAACGGCACTCGCTGTTCATCGAGGCGCCACTCTCACGTGTGGTAGTAGGTTGATGGTCGTCTGGCTGTCTACCAAGTTTCGCTCGGGTTGTTGAAACAAGTTCTGAAATGGTTTCGAGACGTGTTTCGTACCAGCAAAAACTCAGGTACACCCACAGAGCTCGTGCATCCTCTCTTCTGGCAGCCATGTCTTCCACACCTCCGACTGACTTCTGCACCTGCCCGTGCCACACGAACGCCAGCATCAGGCATATCATGCCCTGCTGCCGCGATTGCCCGAAATGTGGCGCTCGCATCGTAAACTCTCAATTTCAACCCCACCAAGGTATTTTGTTTCGCTCTGACCTCCACCTTGCCGCGCCTCCCTAATCTTTCATCTTTTGCATGCGAGAACAGATGCTTGCAATGGTATCGCCCCGCATCCACGGCAGGAGCTTTACGTTGACTGAGGTCTGCTTGGAAAAAGGTGAATACACGTGTGCTTTCTTTGAGCAGGTGGAGGTGGACGGTCCGGAGGGGATGGTGGAGGGGTGGTGGAAGCGAGGTGCAGCCAAGGTAAGTCGTGCTCTCACCTGTGGTTGTGGTTCTGGTGTGCCCAAAACAAGTCGGTTTCAAGAAGTGCGCTCCGAGAACAATCGCTATTCGCCAACTTTCTATCAGACCCATTCCACGGCGTGCTCGCCTTGGCCCTTCACCTGATGCAGATCCAACGCCGCCAGTCCCCTGTAGTAGTGTCCGCGCATCCGCTGGCGTCAGGTTTGGGTCTTGTGCAAATTGTGTTGTGCGTGCAGGTACCTTGCAATGCGTATGCAGTAGTCGCGGCCGTAGTCGCCATTCTCCAGGTTGTCGTACCAGTGCTTGGGCATCCAGCTCGTCCCATGCATGGCGCCCATGATCGCCCCGACCTGGTCACCAGCCGGCTCAGCCGGCGAACAACACCAACACAGCGCGCAGGAGAAGGGAGGAGAACGCACCATGGCAGCGGTTGTGTCGGTGTCCCCGCCGAAGCCTACCGTTCGGATGATGCAATCAGCCGGGTCCCGCCAATAGCGCGCCACTGCCGCGACAGGAAGGGGTCAGTGAGACACTTCTCTGAGATCTGGAGAGTAGCAAAGGTGGCGGTCGTTGGTCGCGCCCGTAGCGTACCGGCCCACAGCACTACGGCCATGGCGTCCACGGCCTTGATCTGGAAGTCGTCCTCCACGATTTCGTCGAACACATCAACCATGTCGTGCACCTCCTTCCCCGCAAGCACGTTATCAAGCCTGTTGGAGACGGTGATCGCCGAGGTGAGTACGCAAGGACTGGCAACTTGGAGTGTAGACGCACTTGAGCACGAGCGCCTTGATGCGCTTCTTCATGGGCAGAGTGGCGGCCGCCTTTCTCATGGTCTCCAGGTACTCCCGAGGATCGAAGCTGTCTCGCTGCTCGGCGGACATATGGGTGCACATCGCCACTGATAGCGCCTGGAGGTAGGCGCCGTCGATCGCCTGGGCGTGGACGTGGGACGAGACGATGGCCCACCGCACCGCTTCCCTCAGCTCGGCCGGCGAAGCGTTCCTGAAGGCCAGGCCGACCGGGGCTATCCTCATCGCACCTCCGTTGGCGTACGAACCGTCAGGGAACGCGATCGTGCCGGTCTTGCGGTAGTCCGCACCCTGTATCAACATATGTCAGTCGCAGCTTGTGCGTGCGTGCGTGGCAAAACGTACGTCCTGGCCGATGGCCTTCAACACGGCCTGAGCAGTTGGCGGGTAGCCCCTCTGCGGCGGCGTGCAGAAGAACTGGTAGTAACGGAGCGCTGGCGAGAAACAACAACAAGAGAAACGGAGTGAGGGGCAAGGCGTTGCCAAGCATCATAGCAAAGACGATGGTGCCATCAGGCTGCCAAACCTGCGTGACCAGGGTCGAGCGCTTGGTTTTCGACGAGGGAGGTGGCCAAGGCGAGAGCCGTTTGGGTGTCGTCGGTGTACATTCCATAGCGCATGCCGAGCTTACGCACGCCCATGTGCGTGGCATTGATGTAACTCAGCGCCCTGGGGCCACGAAGAACGACATTAGGTGCATACTCCCGCAATGCAGCGGGTAAAACGTGAACGTCGACAATGCAACACACGTACCGGCCGTCTGTTTTGACGAACATCTCTCGAATCATCTCGTACGTGTATCCCTCAACGCCGGCTCCCAGCGCATCGCCCATCATGCAGCCAAGCATAGCTCCGACGCAGCGATCTGGTTGGTAATCGCCTGATCAGTGCCTCGTTCCACCACCCAGCCACCACGCTCTCCCTTGCACAACGGCGACGCGATTACCTTCCTCGGGTGCGCCTTCATGTTGACTGATGAGGAGGTCGCCGATACGGGCGTCGAGTATGTCAGTCATGGCCTGCATTCGAACCAGCACGATGCCATGCACGCGATCAGTTTAGTGTATTGTTGAGTTAGTGTCGAGTTGCTGTGTTTCCACAGGAGGCAGCAGGTCACCGGTACGCTGGGTTTGGACGACTGCTTGTGGCCACTCTGGCTGGCGGTCAACAGCGCCTGGTCGCTCTTGCCCTGTGTTTGCTGCTCGAACCACTCGAGCGCCTTCAGACCACCTTCATCAGGCACGCAAGAGAGAGAGACAGAGAGAAAAGCGACGTCAGCGATGAATTTGGTGGTCGTGTGTTCGTCACCTTTCCGGCGTACGTACTCTCAATGCCGTCGGCCGCGGCGTCTGGGTCGCTCAGCACCAGCCCATCGGCCGTGTCTTCGTATCCGACATACTCCAGAAACCTGCGGTCGTCCCCAGGTCAGCCCAACCCAGCGCGCTCATTGCAGGCTCCGTCTGGGAGACCGGGGGGGGGGGAATGCCTGAGTGGGGTCGCGATGCGGAGGGCCAGCAGGTCGGCCACCTCCTGAGCAGACGAGTCCAGACGGAGGAAGGGGGCTCGTCGCGACTTGAGCAGCCCCTCGGCACCTTCGTCAGAGCACTCCTCCTTCCGCAGGGCGATGAGGATGGTCCTCAGGGCGTGCACGACGGTGGCCAGCAGCTCCCGCCCCCGCTCGGCACTGCGCTCCAGCGCTGCCGCCTCGGCCAGCTGCATGAGCAGCACCCGCATGCCGGCCTCCGTCCTGCTCACCTCCGCCACACCGGTGCCTTCACCTGTCTGTTCCATCTTTGTCTTGCTTGACCCATTCGCGGAAGGCATAAATATATATTTAAAAATAAATAAATTAGAATTGCTTCTTGCCCGAGGCAAACAAGAGCCAGATGACGAGACCAAAGGAGTAGACCCCGGCGGAGATGAAGAAGACGATGCGCCATCGTTCGATGTCATGCTGGTCATCTCCCAGGATGATACCTGTCAGATAGGGACTCACAATACCCGGTATCGTCGCCACTGCGTGCGAAAAAAAGGAGCAGGGGCAGCATCAGTGCGCAGAAAGACTGTCAAAGACTTTCAAAGTGTACCAGAAGTGGGCGAGTGTGATCTTACCGCAGTTGGTCATGCCCATCAGGATGCCCGCGTAGTTGGGCGCGATGTCAAGGTGATTCACTTGGAAGCCCGAGTTGGTGAATCCCACGGCACCGCCGGCGATCGTCATCAGCGCCACTGCCAGCGGCACCGAATTTGCAAACCCGACCGCTACCAATCCGCCGCCTGCGAGCAGCAAGAGGGGTAAGCCAGCCATGCCACGCAATGAATGGGGGAATGGGAAGTAGCTCGGATTGTCTGGTGAGTGCGGCGTACCTGCGATGGTGAATCCCAGCGCCTGCCAGATCTTTCTGACTGCGGTAGTGCTCAGCCACTTGCGCTCTGAAGAAGCACACGGAGGAAAGGTGAGCAAGCGGCAAGCGGTGGTGGAATGGGGTTAGGCAAGCACCGATGAAGAGATCGGCAACAAAACCGGAGACGATGACCACGACGGTCAGGGCGAGGTAGGGCAGCACGGCAATGAAACCCGCCTTGTGCACGTCAAAGTCGAGCACTTCTTTCATGTAGGTCGGGAGCCATGTGAGCAGCGTGTAGAACGCCTGCGCGACGAACCAGGTAAGGTCAGTCAGCCGCCTGTGAAGCTGCAGTTTCGACAAGCCGCGCGGTACCCAGTTGCCGGCGGTGTGGTTGATGAGCAGCGCCCAGAAGGGCAGGCACAGGGCCACCTTCATCCAGGGGATGTCTCTGAACGAGAGACTGCTCGGCGGCGGCAGACTGTCGATGATGTACTTCCGCTCCTATAGGTCGCGGGGCGCAAGTCAGCACAAAAGCGCAACGTGGGGGGGGGGTCTCGGAGAGAGGGCAGCGGACCTCGGCCGAGATGCTGGGGTGATCAGCGGGAGAGCTGGACACGACCACGAGCCACAGAAGGACCCACGCAATGGTCGCACCACCAAAGACGTAGAAGATGCTGGCCCAGCCGAGCGCACTGTCGGCCAATGCCGTGCTCGCGGGGAACGCGATCACGGTCCCTGCAGCCCACCAGACGAACAAGAGAGTTGAGCCTCAAGCAAAGTCGAAGGGAGCGCAGAAGGGAGCGAAACGGAGTATACCCAAGTAGCAGCCAGAGTAGACAAGGGAGCCGATGCGAGAGCGTTCATGAGGTGGCGCCCATTTGGAAAGCATGGCGTGCATCGAGGGGAAGCACACGCCCTCGCCCAGGCCCACGACTATTCTCGTGGCAACGGCCAGCCCAAGGTGGATCTGCGTACACGTCGGTTAGTGGATGGCGAGCGCAGAGATAGAGACACTGACACGTTCACGGCAACACGAGACAAGGGGCAGCACCTCGGCAGCAATCGGCAACAAGAGAGTGAAAATGCCGGAGATGAACATGCCGCCCCCCAGCACCCACTTGGCACCCAGCCTCGACGCCAGCCAGCCAGCAGGCACCTGGGACATGAAACGCATCATCGAGAGGTTGATGAGGTCTATGTCACGATCGCGAGCAGCGCGATGGTGAAAGAGAGCAACGCTGAACCTGAGGAAAGATGTAGCCGATGAAGAACGACGCAAGGAGGAGACCCTTCTCCGACCCAGAGTAATTGAACTCCTTCTCCATGTTCACCACCGCCACACTTAGAATCGCTCTCAGCGCTGTAGATAGAGGAGCAAGACGATGCCATCAGCAAACGTGCGACAAGACTGCAGACGAAAAAGACAGAGTAACTGTAAAGGAAGGAGGAAACGGGGAAAGAGGGGGGAGCACCGTAAACGTTGATGAAGCCAAGGAACCCGAGGATGGCGAGAACATAGCGGCGAGGGACATAGGGCAAGCACGCGAAAAGGAAGCACCCCCGCTTTTGGCCAAGTCCAAGAAGGTCGGCCTTCTCCTCATCATGCCCCTTCCATTTGTCGTCTTGGATCACCAGCAGGGGAGATTGGATGGAGAGATGGGGGCGTCCGTTCGACGCAAATCGGTTGTGCACGTTCTCAAAGCTCGTGGGCCGGGGCTGGGCCTGTCCCTCATCTTGCCATCCAGCTCCATCAGTTCGAATGTCATCAACTCGGAACTGATGATTGCTTGGATGCATCCTTTCTCTTCTCTGAGCAGATGAGAGAAAGAGGGAGCGACGTAGAGAGCGCTAGAGAGGGAGAATGAGAAACGGCAGAAGAGGATGTGAGCCGCGAGCTCAGACTTCGACTGGTGGTGGTATGGCGACGGCGGTGGTTGCGAGTTTTCCACGCCGACACCCCAGAGGCAGGCCAAGCACGGAGAAGAAAACGAAGAAGGCGAACGAAGCTCTTCACTTGATCATCGAGATCAGCTCGGCTTGCCTCCCGGAGCGGAGGTGCGTTGGTGTGGCGGGCAGCACAGAAGCGCCTGGCCGCCGCCCATCATCATGAGAGGGTTGTGGCCCAGGGTGAACTGGCCCTGTTCTTCTTGATCGGCATCAGATTCGGGACCGCCTCTGTTCTGTCGCTCGAACCACTCCAGCGCGTTCAAGCCCCCTGTGCCGCCCGAGATCTACGATGAGGCCATGATGTGGTTCGCTCACGGCGTATGCGCGCGAGAGCAGCGTTTACCTTCTACAGCGCTCTGCACTTCATCACGCTCGGGGTTGGCCAGCACCAGGTCGCCCGCCGGCGTCTTTTCATAGTGCACCGCTTCGAGAAACCTTATATCAAGTTTGGGGGGGGGTGAGCAAGAACAAAGGATGACAGGTGTTGGTTGGGCGGGTCAAGTACTTGACGGCGGCAGGGACGGGGAGGGCCAGCAGGCCGTAGGCTTCCTGCACCGCCGGACTGAGCCGAAGGAGGTCAGCCTTCGCAGCCGCCGACGCCTCCACCGTGGCTGCACTCCCAGCACCCTCAACCGGAGGGGAGGAGCGAAGGGTGGTGAGGACGGTGTGGAGGGAGGTGAGCGCCGTGCCCAGCAGCTCGAGGCCGCGGTCGGGATCGGAGACCTGGCGCGTGGCCGCGTTGGCCATTTGCATGAGCAGGAAGCGCATGCCCGCCTCCTTCCTGCTCACCTGCCGGTAGGCCGCCCCCACCTGTGGTTGCGCTGCCATCTTTATTGTGTATAAATTTGAATTTTGATTTTTGATTTTCTCTTTGGTAAAAGAAAAGAAATCTATCTTCTCTGTGTGGGACAACGGCCTTTGCTTCGTTTAGGGCCAGGAGTGGCGGGGCTTTCGTGTTAGTCAGCAATTGCTGACCTATGAGGGCGCAGTTGTGATTGTTATGAGGGGCCAGCTGATAGGCCGGAGAAGAAGGTCACCCAACTTTTCAGTGTCGAGGGCCATAAAACCAAGAGAGGTCGTTCGGCAGTACCACCTTGTCACAACAACAATGCAGCGTGCTCTTCTCTTCTTCGCCATCCTGGCCCTCACCGTGGCCTGCGCCCTCGCCCAGACCAGGCCCAAGCTCGCCACCACCTTCGAGACCCACGGCATTGTCCAGATCAAGCACAACCACTCCGTCGTCTTCGGCGAGGGTACACGCTGCCGCCTTCTCCTTCTCCCTTTGACTGCAATCCTTTTCCCCTTTTCTTTTCATCATAACTTGATTTTGCGGCTGACGCTCACGCTGCGGACTACAGGTAGGTGGATCTTTGATTTGGAGGCCGGCAAGTCGCTCGACTGGGCTCACTTCGGTGGCTTCGAGCACCTCGGCGTCTACGACCTCGCCAGGTTCGACCTCGTACGTCTTTCCACCCCCCCCCCGTAAAGGAAATGGAAAGAAAGCGACAACGTCTTTCCTTCTTTTTCGTTCTTTTGTGAACACGCGAAACTCACCGGCCTCCTCGCCAACAATATTGTGGCAACGTGCAGAAGAAGAACTATTTCATCTCCTCCGCTGACGCCAGGAAGTGCGAGGAGAAGGACCTGACCGACAAGATCCGTTCCCCCTGGGAGTGGCTCGACAAGGCTGAGGTTGTGGGCAACCTCACCAGGAACGGCGTCCTCTTCGACCTGTGGCAGTACAAGACCGCTGGTACGCATCCAGCCTCCCTCGTCAATGCCGCTTCGATCAGGGAAAGTTTGGCTCACCAATGGTCGAACATCGTCGTGCAGGCGTCACCCTCGAGGCTGGCGTGCCCCAGAAGAACCCCACCGAGCTGGTCTACTTCAGCCGCACTTCCGTGCGCGAGGAGGTACACACACAGCAGAATATCTTTATATTTACACCACTAGCACGAGCACTGATCATCTCACTCACATCTTTCGTTCTTTCTCTCGCGCCCAGTTCCACTTCTACGTCGAGCAGTGGAGGACCAACAAGCCCCACCAGTCGTGGTTCGAGGTCCCCCACGAGTGCAAGAAGGCCTTCTAAGCCCACGTGTGTGTGTGTCGTCATTAGCGTCGCGCAACCATTAAAGTCCACCTTTCGTGTTGCTGCAACAGTCGTGCTCGCTCCTTCGAGCGCCTCCCTTCTTTGCTAAAATGTGTCGACAATGACGTGGCTCGAGGGGAGGCGAGGTGAAGCCACCCGCCTGCTTCTTCTGCAACGCACACAACAACACCCAACAGAGCACAAAACACACAACAGAACACCAAGAGAGAGCTCAAAGATCCCCAGGATGGAGAAGCGCATGCTGCTCGGCCTCGTGGTGGCGGTGCTCGCCTTGCTGCCCCATGCCAGGGCCACCTTTTCATGCAACAGCAAAGGTCGCCCTTCTCCCCCCCCCCCAAACCACCTTTCTGTTTTGCGGCTCATCGCCTCCTCTTCTCTTCCTGCGTGTCTCTTCGTCCGTCTATTCTGCAGGCGACTGTGCCGAGGTGAACGACCAGACCGGGTACGACCCACGCTTCAAGTGCACCACGGACGGGAGGTACTGCACGACCAATGGCCCCGATCCCGGTACTGCCCCCTGTCGCCTTCTACCTTTTGGTTGGGGGGGGGGCGTGGAGGCGTGAGGGTGGTTTCTGAAAGTGCTTCGCCTGCCCGCTGGTCCGCAAGCAGACGAAGGGAAGCGGCTGTCAGTGACGGGCAAGGAGCTGAAGGACAAGGCCCTGCGCATGCTCTTTGAGGTGTGGGCCGGCAACGACTTCGCCAACGTCGACCAATTCGTCAGCTCCTCCCACGTCTTGGTACTCTCCTCCCTCTTGGCCATTTTCTCGATCGATTTGGTGGTGAAGTGTTGAACACTTCTATACTCTGCCTGCGCGCAGACCTCCTCGCACTTGGCCCGCCCGCTGGTGGGCCATGACGGACTGAAGGACTACAACTCGCACATGCTCACTTCCTTCCTCGACTATTCGTTCATCGTGGATGACATTATCCAAGAAGGTAGCTAGCACCTCTTCTCCTCGTTGCTACCTACGTCTCATCTCTTTGCGCCCTGTCACCTGATCCTGTACTGCCCAGGCAACAAGGTTGTTCTGCGCTTCCAGTTCTTTGGTACCCACACGGGCGACTACGAGGGCTTCCCCGCGACAGGTGATTCCCCGAAGTGCACGCACACCCAGTAAAAATGCACTTACACGCGTGGCTCACTCTGCGTGTGACTCGGTCTGTGGACCCAACCCCTCTATTCCCACCAGGCCGCTTCGTGCGGGTGCGCGACTGCGTCTGCGTGTTTGACTTCTGGAACGGCAAGATCCAGCAGACGCTGCTCGTGTGGCCACAGAGCAACCTGCTCAAGCAGCTCAGCCAGGAGCCCACCGTCGCCATCAAAGGTCCCACGACCAGCGGGGACATGGAGTCCTCACCCAAGCTCAGGGGTCCGTAAGGCTCCTTACAAAGAACACCCAGGATGCTGGTGTCCCTCTTGTTCATCACGGTGCCCAACACAGCCGGCTGCAAAGAATGTTCATAACTTACTTCTCCGTGGAATGTGTGGAATATTGCCGTTTCCAAAATGCAGACTTTATTTTAGTCTGGGCAAACGATTCAATTCAAGAAGGCTGGCTGGCGAGAGTATCGTAGTTGGTGGACAAAGAAATCGAATGGGCTGCTACCGCATATGCGGGGTCGACGTCACGACGCCAGCGGGGGCCTGCTTGAGCCTCCTGCTCTTCCTCATTTGCTTCCAGATTTTTCTCGAATTCGTCGATGAAGACGACGTGCACCATCACCACTACTACCCCTGCAAGGGCTGCAGCCAGCAACCCAGTGCTGCGGCAGATGGAGGAGGAAGAGGAGACACCGAGATGCCCCATCACCAGCACTCTGCAGCCTGGACCGAGGGCACCAGCCCAGTCTCGATTGCAGGTGCCGAGGCCGTCGACCCTGGTACCCCCCCCCCATTCTCAGCTTCACCTCCATTGCCCTCCCAGTATTTTATTTGCTTATTTATATTTATGTTATAATTAAAACAATCTTTAGACGCCCACTTGTTTGTGGAAGACGTCGAGGGCTTCTGTGAGGATGCGAGCCTGATAACGTCAGCCACAGAGTCAGGTGGTCACAGCGTGGCCGCTGCTGCGGCGGCGGCGGCGGCGAAAGCAGAGGCCGCCAGCCGCGTGGACGATGACGCGCACGGAGACTACTACGACGCGGCGGGCGACGTTGATGAGGACGACGATGACGACGACGAGGAAGAAGAGGACGACCCCGAGGGCGAGCTCATCAGCTACCTGCTCAGCAAGAAGAGGGAGAAGGAGGAAAAGAAGCGAAGGGAGAAGGAGGCCAAGAAGGGGAAGAAGGGCACCGGCGGCACGAGCCTCAGCCTCATCAAGCCCGCCGACAAGAAGAAGGCGGCCAAGCTCGAGAAGGAGAAGGAAAAGGAGCGGAAGAAGAAGATGAAGCAGCTCAAGCTGAAGGAGCTCGACCTGCTCGCGGAGGAGCGGCTCCGGCTCGAGGAAGAGAGGGCCAGGCTCGAGGAGGAGCGCCGCCGGTTCGATGAGCAGCGGGCCCGGTGGCGACAGGAGGAAGAGCTTCGGCGGCAGCAGCTCGAATCGTCACAGCATGCCGTCGAAGTGTTGTAAGTAATTGATTGGTCGTTTTTGTCCTATTTGTCCTTCACCTATTCCGCTGGGCCTATCCGCTGCAGAGGCTGACGAATGCGCGCCGCTCCTGACCATTTGGTTGTCGGGGTCGGCACGAACAAAGGCTATCGCGCAGTCCGACGTACCAAACACAACCACTGCCCTTGCGACGAGAGTAACTTACAATGGAGGGAGCGTTCACGCTGAAGGTGGCGAAGGGCTTTTGGCCGCAGGGCAAGTGGCGCGACATGAAAACGTGGGACATCGCCGGCGTGCTGCCCACCGACACCCTGGCCCAGCTCATCCAGAAGATCGTGGCCGTCGTGGGCACCGACGAGCGCGTGCCGGATGACCCCGCCGACTTCTTCCTCGGCTCGCCAGCCGACCTCACCCGCGCCTTCTCCAGCCCGGGCGGCCTGGCGCCGCGCAAGCCGCAACTCGACGCCACGGTGAGCGAGAACGGCATCACCTCCGCCTCGACCCTGCGCTGGTGGTCCCAGGCCTTTGACTAAGGCTCCGTCCGTCGCGTACAGCAAAACACAAATAGCCAATCGAATATCACGGAACAAGCTGTACTTATTGGTGTGTAGAGAAAAAGAGTCTATTTAAATTAGGCGGTGGGGTTGGAGGACGAGGTGTGTGCCTCCAATTGGTCGTCGTCTTCCTCATCATCGTGGAGGAGGAGGAGCTTCTCCTTGCCCTTGACCCGGCGCTTCAGCCACTTGGCCGGGTCCTCGAGCGGCCACGACTCGCTCTCGCTTTCCACCTCCACCTCCGATTCTGGCGCCGTGGACGAGGCCTCGCGCGACACCGCCGCCTCGCGTATCGCCGTCGCCGTCAGCTCCAGCCCGTTCTCTTCCTCCTCGTCGTCGTTCGCCTCCCGATACATCATCGTCGTGAGCTGATACTGGTGCTGCTCTTCACCGTCAAAACTGTAGAACCAGACCTTCGTCTCCTGCGCAGCGTCGCTGTCCGCGGCTCGCCGGGAGGCCTTCGGCGACGGCTGCAGGGGCGCGTCGATCAGCCACGGAAACGCGCGCAACGCGGGTCCGGCGGACCCCCCGCCCTCCCGCTCGTCGTGCGCCTGCAGGTCCCGCGGGTGCTCCCTCTCCTCCAGGCTGTAGCTGCGTCGGCGCTGGTGCGGCGGACACTGTCGCTCCCGCGGCGGCGGTCGCTGACGTCGCTGGTCTGCGCCCGCTTCAGCCTCCGCCTCGGCGCTCGTGGGTGCCTGCAGCGGCCGCGTAGTCAGTGTCGCGGTGGTCGAGCCCTCGGCCTCCCCGTGTCTCGGTCGGAACTCTCTGGCCTGCTGGAGCTCGAGTCGCTGTTCGCGTCGCCGCCGGCTGCGCTCGGCGTCCTTGCGCTCCTGCTGCATTTCGCGCCGCAGCTGCAGGAGCTGCAGCCGCCCGCGCTCCTTGGCCAGCGCTTTCTCCACGTTGAACCGTATGTCATCGTCGTCATCGCCTTCCTTCCTCACAAGCTGCGGTTCCTAATGTTGTGTGTGTGTGTGTGGTGTGTGGTGTGTGGTGTGTGGTGTGTGGTGTGTGGTGTGTGGTGTGTGGTGTGTGGTGTGTGGTGTGTGGTGTGTGGTGTGTGGTGTGTGGTGTGTGGTGTGTGGTGTGTGGTGTGTGAAGCGGTGAGTCGGGAGTGAGTGGACAACCGTCACGCCCATGTGGGAGTACCGTGGGAACAGCGAATGGGCGGTGCGGCAGATAATGCCTTTCCATCGCCTTGTTGAGCATATCCTCCGCCTGCTCCATTCTCTGTTCGTGTGTGGGCCATCCAGTGATGATGCTCGTGAGCTCACCTCAGAAGGCTGCGCGTGTGCGGTGATGCGGCGGTGCGTGTGCGGCGTGCGGGTGGGGGAAGCGAGGCACCTCGTTTTCGGCGTCGACAGTAAAGGGGTAGAACAGCTCGACCCACGACTTCATCTCCTTCTGGTCCTTGGCCACCTGGCGGAGTGAGATGAGGGTGAGCACGCACGCACGCACGCATGACACACACGACGCACACGACAACCGAGGGTGAATGGGGAAGAGCGGCCGTACAAATGTCAAAACTTTCGATTGTATGTGCATCTCAAACTCGCAGTGGTTGTTGGTGTAGATGGCCGCGTGGTGAGCCGTAAGGGACGGAAAAGGAATCTTGAGTGGTGTCGTGTCGTGTCGTGTCGTGTCGTGTCGTCATTAGTGTCAAGCAGGTGTGAAGACGTGGCCGTGTGTGACAGCAGGGTACCGAGAGAAGAAGATCTTTGAGGAAAACGTAGCCGAGGGGTTGTAAACTATATGGCTTGTCGTACCAGTACAGGTACCTGTTCCTGAGACAGCACCACCTACGTGCGCCCGTCACATCAGTGTTAGAGAACGTCAAAATAACATCAACACCGGCCGCGCACATGCTTCCCTTCCCTCGGCGTACCGTAGTCGGTAGGGCAGTGCCGGGTCGTGCTTGAGTCCCAGGAACCCACTCTTGTTCGACGCGTAGGCCTCCGGGTGCTGCAAGCGGTCGAATCCCCGTCTTCTTTCGTTAGCGACCGGCTCCCACCGCGCCCGACTGTGTTTGGAGTGGTGGGCGCGCGGGGAGGGTGGCGTACAAGAAACTGGTAGAGCTGCCGCCCGTCGGCGAAGGGCGCGCCCTGCAGGGAGGCGTGCCGTAGGGCGCCGTGGTTGAGGAGCATCTGGCCCACCTCGACCGCCTCCTCGCGCGTTTGGGTGAAGATGTGATCGATCATCCACGACACCGCCTCACCGCCTGATCACTGCAATCAGCCAACGCAGCCACGTTCCTACATGTGTGCGGCGGTACGTTCCAGGAACGTATATGTGTGCGTGTGCGTGTGTGCGGTAGTGGGGGGGGGGCGCACCAACAAAGGAGTCGGGATAGGTGCGTAGATAGCGCGTGTGTGTTCTGATCTCCACGCCTGCCCGCAGCCGCGATATCACATTGTTCACCGTCTTGTTGTCCACCGACGCCAGGAAATCGCCCTTCTGCAAACGACGCACACGCCCACCGCACACGCAACACCACAAAAGAGAGAGAGAGAGAGAGAAGAGAAGGTGCAGGAGTTCAGCGCTTCCCACCGCCAGCACGCCAGGCACGAGGCAGGCGGGCACCTTGAGACCGCTAAAGATGTCGCCGGTGGAAGGGCCGGCGTGGTCTGAGGCCAACAGTTGCCGCAGAGGGTAAGCACACATGTCCTCCTTGGGTCGCACGCTCGTTCATCAGCAGACTTATTTATTATTATTTATTTGATGCTAGTTTTTAATATTTGCGATACTGATTGATGCCGTGGGGTACCTGCTTGCAGTTCTGGTGGGTGGGTTCGTCCGTCGGTGGCACCATCATGGCGTGCACGAGGGACCATCAGACCAACCACCAACAACCCCTCCTTCGTGGCTTCACAATCTACAGCCCCTCCCCCCCGCAGGGCAGCACTTCTGCTTCGCCGAGAGAAAACCCAACAGAAAATGCTCTCGCTATTTATTTATTATTTATTTAAATTGGGTTTTATTGGTACATTTTCTCTCCGCACAGCAGGTGAGGGACTGCACGACTACTACTGCGACTTGAGGTGGGCCAGGAGGGAGCGCAGTCGGTACTCGGTGTGGGACTCAATTTCGACCAGCTTGGCCGAGAGCCTCTTCTCGATGGCCTGCCGGAGCAGCGCCTCCTCCTGTCGCTTCGCCTCGGCCTGCGCCAGCTGCTCCTTCATCGCATCGGCCGCCATCGACCGCATTTGCAGCTCTGCATTCCAACCACTCAGCAAGTAAGTAGTTGCGTGTCGTGTGTCGTGTGCGGTGTGTGTGCCGTGTGTCGTGTGTGTCGTGTGTCGTTCTGCGAGAGAAACGAACCGCGCGTGAGTGCGAGGTTGGCGGCCATCAACTCGTCGATCTGCTTTCGGAGGTGGACGACCTCTTCGTTGCCCGTCATGGCCGTCTTCTCGCTTCGTCGCTGCGCTTCAGCCCGCTTCTGCTCCTCCTCGGCCTTCTCGGCTTCGAGCATGGCCTGGTGCTGCTCCTTCAGCGCGTGGTGCAGATCCGCCGCCGCCTCGTCCAGCACCAGTATACTGCCCCGCTGCCCGCCACCCTTGGCCAGCGGTGCCAGCAGCCCGCCGCCGCCAGCCTTTGCCGACGCGTTCGACGAAGACGAACCGTCGCTGGGTCGCTCCTGCTTGTCGATCTCGTTCATCAGGAGCTGCAGCTGCCCATCATCTGTCCTCGCGGCCGGCTCGCCACTCGCGCCGTCGCCATCGGCCACGTTGTCCGCGGAGTCGCTGCTGGCCGTGAGCGAGGTCTTGCTGTTGGAGCGGGTGCCACGGAAGCTGCCCCGGCGCCCACCACGGCCGCGCCACCCCTCCGCCACCCGGCGTATCTCTTCGACCTTCTTCCTGCGCAGCTCCTTCTCCGCCTCGGTGCCGCCTTCGTCCTCCCGCCCGTTCTCGCCCATTCCGTCTTCGCTTTCGTTCTTTTGTGGGTGTCCGCCGCTTTCGATCTTTTGTGCTCCCGCCTCGGCCCCTCGGGGGCTTGGCCCTTCTGCCGTCGCGCCGGGCTCTACGTCGCTGTCGCCTCCGCTGTCGGCTACCTTGGCCTTTCTCCGTCGCACGGGGGTGCCCCCGACCCGTTTGTCCCCAATCGTAAGTGTGCTGCCGCGTTCTCGTAACCCAACCCCACTTCCGCTGCTCGTGAGTGGCGAGGACGGTGCTTGATCCATCTTTGCCTCCATCTTCAAGTCAAAAAAGAAATACAACAAGGAGGAGCAACACGTCAACAATCGCCTGTGCGGCACCACGTCGACAGTAATAACATATTAAAAATGAGAATACTCAGAGAAACCATGAGAGAAAATAGAAGCTCACACGACCGCGAGGGAGAAAGATGGAGCTGCCGGACGGAGATGCAAGCTTGAGGTTCGCCAGAATCTTCGTCCATCAGCCGCAAGTTTATTTTGATTCTAATTTTTGTATTTTACATTTTTTCAGATGTTTGTTTTTGGACTATTTACGAAAAAGGAAAACAAAGGACTGCCGGTTGGACAGGCGAGGCTGCCACGACCTCGAGCGACACCACGAGAAAGAGCACCTTCACTCAGACGTTCGATAAAGGCTCGCTTTCCTTCGATTCTAAGACTGGACGGACAGGTCAGGGCGCCTGATCATCAACCAACTCGAAGATGGCGAGCAAAAGATTGTCGATGGCCAGGGAGAGAGTACGAACTCCCCCCCCCCAATCCCGGTCTCCTTTCCCTTGTTCTTCTACATCTCAGCCTTTCCGAGCCTCAATCGCTCGTGGGTCCTTCTGATCACGCCAATTTCACGCGTGGATTTGGGGGGTGCGCATCCCTCCGTCTCGCCATCAATCACTTCAACTGCTCGCAGGAGCGTACAGTAATCTACCTTAGCCCCGAGGAGGAGCGGAAGGACAATGCTAGGAAGCGAAAGGAGAGAATGCGCGCCATGCGCGCCAAGGACCGAGCCCTCGACGCAGGTACCTTGTGTGAGGCAAAGCCGAGGCTGCCGGTCGGGCTAGCTCTTACGGGCCACCTTTATTTACCTGCTTGTCGCTTGTCTTGCTGTGGGGTGGTGGACGCACAGTCCGAGATGAGGCGAGCGAGCTGCAGGCGGTAGGCGTCCCTGAACACGATCCCAACCCGGCAAAGCACTTCACTCCACTGCCCGAAGAGGTCTACAAGAGCCATCGCCAGCTCGAAGAGATTGCCCGAGTGTACACGCTCCCGCTTCCCTCCCAGGCGTGGCTACACAAGCTCCACCAAACCTGTGTTAACCTTACGCACGTGTTTCCCTTGTTATGCCCAGTCTCAACTCCCCGTTCGGTCCGGTGGAGTTTGTCCTCATCGGACAGCGGGGCCACGGCAAGAGCTCCCTTATCGAAGCCCTCTCCGGTCACATCGTCACACACGTGCAATTGGCTCTGGTACCACCTCCTCTTTCACCCCGTCCGTCGGACACCTTGGTCGGGAGGCTGATGGTGTGCGTGCGTGCTTTAGGACGGAGCCACCAAGAGGCCTGTTCGCTACCAGTTTCTGAACAGCACCGACATCTCGCCCGGTGCCAAGCCCACTGATGGTGCGTAATCGTCGTGCCACGCCGCAGCGGGTAGCATCACAGACTTTACTTAATTCTTTTGTGGCGCTGTTCCGCTTCGCAGCAGGGGTCAAGTGTATGATACAGCGCGACGCGCTTTTCCAGGACTACAACGTCGAGGTTCCGCTCAAGAATTTGTCTCAGGAGATCTTGCGTCGGTCGGCGGTGCTCTCCCCGAAACCGATCTACGTGACCCTCTCCGCTCCCAACGCTCTCAACATCACCTTCATCGACACGCCTGGCCTGCCCCCTCCGCCTTCGGCGGGTGACGTTCCCCAGGATGTTAGGGTACCGCCCCATTTCAATGGCCGTGCGACAGCTTCGGATTGGTTGCTTATGCTGCTCTTCTGGCCTTGACAGAACAAGCTCGAATCTATCGTCGCCTCGGTCTCCTGCGAAGACACCAACCGGTTCCTGTTGTTCGTCGAGGAAGCTGGACCTTGGTACGACGACCTTGCTCCTTATGCAGCCTACCGCCGATCGCTTTTGGTTTACCTGTGCTTTTGCTTCTCAATCATTGTCAGGGAGGAGAGCAGCATCCTGCCGCTGGCGCGCTCGATCGACCCGGCGTTCAATAGGTCGGCGCTCGTATTCACCAAGTTCAACCCCTTCCTAAGATCGGTACGCCCGGACACGCTTTCGGCCGAAATATAGTCTTCTCCCTTGTGCTCAGTTCTCACGTGATCTTTTGATGTCGTGCAGCTGCTGGGAACCAAGGAGCTCATCAACAGATATTTGAAGGGTGGCCAGCATCCTCTATTGCCCTGCTTCTGGGTCACTGTGCCTTCGCACAAGGTTCGTGTGGGCTCCCAAGGCAACTAGGCCGTCACAGTCCATCCTAACTTACCATTGCATACGTCCTTCCAGGTGAGGAGCAAGTGTGAGCAAAGCACGGCATGGCAGGAGAAGGTGTGGCAAGCACATCACAGAGACATGGCCTATTTGCGGGACATCAAGGCCAAGCAAAAGTATCGCCGCCAGGCCACCCGACGCCTACGGGCACCGCTAACGCCTCTATGGACTGTTTTTGCAGATACGAGCCCAGCATTGGCATTCTGTGCCTGCTCAGATTCCTTCTCAAGCACGTGTGGAAGCAGTACATCGACATCCTGCCGAACACGCTGCAGCTCATCAGGCAGCAGGAGAAGAGCTTCGAGGTTCGCATTGGATCCAACCAACAATCACTCGAAGAAGAGTTGACTAACTCTGGTCATTCACCCGGCGCAGGTTGAGCAGCAGAGGTTTCAGAGCGAGCTGGAACGGCTAAGCGCCCAGGGCATGCGCAGCGTTGCGAGCAAGTTCGTCGCCACGCTCCTCCACTCCATCCACCGAATTGTGCACGGCACGTCGGAGGCCACCACCTCCATCACCGGCCAAACTCTCCTTGAGGAGACGCAAGCGCAAGGTAACCTGCAACCCCGCATTCACGCTCGAGATCGGCCTTTCCTCCAACATGTACGCTGACTGTGCACTGCCCACAGGGAGCATCGAGTGGGCCGACAAGTCGGGCCGAGTCCTCAAGGCCGACAAGAAGTGGCGCATCCCGTTCAGGTGCGACGCACCGCTCATTTTCCTGCGTAAGTGCAAGAAGCGGCTCAAGGCTCACCGTGGGCAAACTCGTGCAGGGACTGTAAATTATATGGCGGCCAGCAGATGGACCGGCTGCTCGCCGAGTTCAGGACCATCGCCGACCATCTCTACCTCCGGGTACGCCGTCAGGCCACCCTCGATTTGGTATTCAGGATCGAACAACTAAGGCAGGACCCTTTGAACGAGCACAGGATCACGTCATCACTATGGAAGACCTGGCCACTGCCGGCGGAATGCGGAGGATTCATAACGGCAAGATCGACATCACTTGGGCCGTGCGTACTCCTGGCAGCGTACATATTGGCTCACCACAGGCCAGTCGCTGACAGTGTGGTCTTACCCCGTTAGGCTGCATCGCTGGCCGGAAGGAAGACGAGGGACACCATGGGGCCGCTCATCAATGTCGGCTTGCAGAGGCACTTAGCTCCTTCGCTTCTTTTCAGCGCTTGGCCATGGTCGCTCACCCTTTGCTCTGTGCTTTGTTATGGCATCCAGGATGGCCTACATTGTTCGCAGGTCCTTCTATCTGGCGCTCGACCAGCTCAAGAATCCAAGGAGCGTGGAAGGCGCCAACCAGGAGGCCGCCAGGGCCGACAGCAACGAGTGGAGCGAGGTCGAGGTCATCGGCTATCCCTACTTCATCCACTGGGTCAAGGACACATTTGAGCAGTTCCTTACCGCCAACCTGCAGGTCTGCACTTCGTCCCACTTTCTTATGATCTTGCCCGCTGCCTCTCACTCTCTGTCTTTCAGAAATGCAAGGAGAAGTGCTTTGAGGAGTTCTTTTCGACGGAGACCCTCTACTGGGGCTACAATGAGTACGCTGCTCCCTGGCTCCATCGCAGTGTTACTACCTGATTCTGTACTGATTTTTCTACACTTGTGCGTAATAGTATGAGACTTGTGCCTGATGCGGATGACAACGAAGCCGAGCTGCTGAACATGACCCTGGTCCTCACCAGAACCATCTACGAGGAGACGAAAGACAGGCAGATCCGCAACATCCTGTTGAGGCTCTTCCAGTACTTTTTGTTCATGCTGTACGTCACCGCGGTTGTGTACCATCAATGGGCAGCGAACTGATTTTACCAATCGGACAGCGAGGACGGTCTGAACGGCCACCTGCAGCAGCTGGTGAGCACCATGAACGAAGAGGACCTCGAGAGCAAGTTCCAAGTGGAAGCGCTCAGGAAGAAGCTCGAGGTATCGATAGATCGCCCCACACCAGCTTTACCATAATTGCCTAGGCCCAGGAGGGCCACAGTGGCGAAGAGATATCTGACTTGCTTGCGGTTGACAGGCAAAGGCCAAGCTGGTGGCCGACGCTATCAAGGAGAGCCGCAAGCGGGAGTACATCTTCGCCACGGCCTCGGCGGACTTCACCGTGCCCATCCTCACGGAGATGCAGATGCCCTGAAGCGTCGTCCAGCCAGGAGGGAGGAGGGAGCAGCAAAGGTGGGTGCCATGAAGCACACAGGTCACGTGCCCAGAAATTGCTGGGCGTTCGTGTTCACGCAATTTGGGCCTGCGTCGCCAAAGAGAAGAACGAAGGCCGAGCTTGTCTCAGCAGCGAGCGCCTCCTTGGTCCCGCAAAGTGCACAACCTTTGCTCTTCATCTTCTCCGTAGTCTTCGCTTCTGGGAGGTTTGTCGCTTCTTTCTTCCATTAATTTTGAATCAAACCATTAATCGCGTGTAATTGATTACTAAAGAAAGAGCGTTTCAATTGGCGTGTAGCACCACACAGCTTTCGATCGTGGTGGGCTAGTACGCGATGTCGTATTACGAGGGCCAAGAAGCTACTGGCTTTGTCGAGGGACAAGACTACGATTACAGCAACTACGATTATGGGGGCGCGTATCCAGAAGGGGGCGATGGTGGAGATGGAGGAGGGGACTACGCGGGCCAATCAGATTGGGCAAACGGCAGTGGAGGCGAGTACTACGATGAGAATCAATCTGCCTACGTCGATGGCAACGGCGAGTACTACGATGAGAATGGAGGCTACTACGACGAGAATGGGAACTACGTTTATCCTTCTTACGCCGAGGGTGAAGATGGAGCGACCAACTATGAGAATGGAGATTATCAGAGTGATGGGAGAGGCGTGGACGTCGGCTACACAGCATCTGCCCCCTCACCACCAACCACTTCGTCGTCTCTGTCTTCGTCTTCCTCACAAGAGGGCGGCATGCCGCGGTCGGCTTCCTCACACATGCTAGCGCAACTTGCAAGCGAGTTTGCGTTGGACTCAGCTTCTTCTTCGCCTTCTTCTTCGCTCTACCTGCCCGCTCCCGTCTCTACCGAAGCCACAACTGCCAAGGCCAAGCCGCCCCCGCCCCGGCTGCGCAATGGCGAGATACCGCCCTACTACGACGACGAGGAGACCGGCTACCAGTACTACCTCGTACGCCATGCGCACCCTGCTCTATTGCAATGCCCCCTTGCACAGACGCCGTCGTTCTTCTTCGCTTTGTTCTCTCTTTTTGACACTGACGATCGTGCCAACACAACGCAGGACGACGACGGCAACACACAGTGGGATCTGGTCGGCTACTACGAGTACGACGGGGAGTACGTCTACTATGAAGATGTCGAAACCGAAATGAACACGCGCGCCATTGAGGAGGTAAGAACGACCACTACTACTTTGATTGTATGGCGAGCATACGGTATGCACGATCAAAAGTGTACTCACTCCTTCTGCGTTTGTGCCCGCCTGCTCCTCAACAGGAGCTGGAGAACTACCAACACCAATACAACGACGACGAGAAGACCGACAAGGTAGAGTAGTGGACGCACGCCGCGACTTTCACTTCTTGCTGCGGCGTTCTCCATTTAACTGAAACCCGACATTCACCACAATGACACACGACACACGCGCAGGAAACGGAGGAGGAGCGAAAAGTACGTCACAGGGCGGCAGTGAGCAAGGAGATCATCGAGACCGAAAAGAGCTATGTGGAGAGCTTGGACATTCTCGTCAAGGTACCCGCGCACCGTTCGCAGTGTCGTCGTCTCGCGGCGTGATGTTTATGTCGTCCCTCTATATGTTACTGCGCGCAGAAATATATGGGACCCCTGGTGGCCAGCGGAGTGTTGGACAAGGACGAGAGAGCCACCATCTTCTCCAACATTCCTTCTCTGCTCTCAATCAATAACGCCCTGCTGCGGGTACCTCTTCTCCGCCTCCCACTCATTGCCCGTTCAACCAAACGGTGTAGCATTTAGTGTGGCATTTGACGCATTGCGTTCTCTTCTCCTCAAGGACTTGATGCTTGTGGATGAGACCACCAAGGTGACACCATCAGGCAAATCCTTTGCCGATGTCTGGCTTTCCACGGTACGGCGCGTGCATTGGAGAGCTCTTCAACCTCTCTTCCCCCCGGAAGCACGTAAGAAGACACACTAAATGGTAATTCCTTCTTGGGCGTGATCAGGTCGAGTATTTCAAAATGTACAGCGTTTATTGTACCAACTACCCCAATGCCCTCAAGTTTACGCAAACGATGCAGAAACAGAAGCCTCAATTCCAGAACTTCTGTCGGGTACGGCGTCAACCTCCTTTCATTGTTATTTTTATTGTTATTTTTATTTTTATTATCATTTAGTAACAGCTTCGACCATCTTCCTTCCTTTTTCTTCCTCTCGCCATGCTGACGTGGGCGCCTGAGCAGGAGCTGAAAAATTCCTCGGCCTCCAAGCTGGACCTGACCGACTACCTCATCAAACCGGTCCAGCGCATCTGCAAATACCCCCTCCTCTTCCGAGTACGCCCAACCACGCCCATCCCCTTCTCCACCGCCTTGACGGCGACACTGACGACTGAGTCGGATGCGAACACGCTCTGCTCGGTACCCGCAGGAGCTGATCAGGAACACAGACACGGAGGAGAACCCGAAGGAGTACGCCAAGTTGCTCGAGATTGAGAAGCGGCTGCAGCAGGTGGCTGGCCATGTAAATGAAGCGAAGCGAATGGCGGAGAGTCTGCAAAGGTACCTTTGGGAGCCGGCCGCTCTTTGCTCCGTGACCTGGGCGCTTTCAGAGGAAACTCACTATGTTTCGGGCGGTTCAATGGATCAGCGTGGTGGAGATAGCTTCGTTGCTCACCGATCTGCCGCCCACGTTCACGCTCGTGGAGGCCAACCGGAGGTTCCTGTTCCGAGGCACCTACTCTGCACAGGTGCGCGCCGCTTTCCGCGCTCTGCTGATGACAAGAACTCGCCATGGGCGTAATGCTCACATGCCCTTTGCCCGTTGTACAACAGACAAACGGCAAGGCTCCCAAGTCGAGTGAGCTTTTGCTCTTCAGCGACGTCGTCATTCAGGTTCGTCCGCGCATGCTCAGCAAGCAGCTCAAGTTTGTGGCTATGCTTTGGATTCGCTCGAGTACGTCTCTTCGCCTCGCCTCGCCTCGCGTTGTTGTTTTCTCGCACAGCTCGGCGTAGTCACTTACCCGACCCTCCTTTGTGTTGGCGGTGAAATGAAGTCATCGTGCGAGATCCCGGCGACACGAGGCTCGAGCTGGAGGACGAAGGGGTGTGTCTCCTGATCGATTTCAAGGAAGCACTCGAGAAGGAGAAGTGGCGCTCAGAGATCGTGAACACCAAGCAGCAACTACAGGCACGCACGCGTTCACGTTATCCTCAAAAATGTGCTCATTACTCGACACTGACCGCCACCCCACCGCTGTCTTGGTGTGTGTGTGTGTGCTCTCACAGGAGGATGAGATCAACAAGGCACTCAAGTCCCGACCGAAACGACGACAGAGGCCGGGCGAGCTTCAGCGGGAACAGTCCCTGTTCATCAACAAGGACAACCTCAGCAGTACTCCACCTCTGCGACCGTTGGAGGTGGTCTCACGCGACACGGACCTCTCAAACTGAGACGTGTCTTCTCTCTCTGCGCAGGCGAGCAGATGTCATCGCCGCGATCGGGTGATGACCAAGAGGGCGACGGTGACGGCGAAGGGCAGGGCAGCTCCATTAACTCGTACGATACCATCCACCGACTAATCGAGCACGAGGAGGAGCGCAAGCGCGAGCTCGATCGCCGCCTGCTGGAGCTCGACGCCCGCGAGAAGGAGAGCCGCGAGCGACTGTCCGCTGTCCGAGCGCGCAACGCCGATCTCGAGCGCGAGATCGCCGAGTGGCAGGCCAAGGTGCAGAGTCTCGAGGGCAGCAGCGCCAGCGCTGGCCTGGGCTCGTCAGCCGGTGGAGAAGACCTCGGCTCCCGTTCGAGCCGCGGTCCCCTGCCTGGTACTTGGGATTCCCTTCCACACGCGCACACTCACCACCGCACACGCGCACTTCCTCCCGCTGACAACACACTCGTGCTTGGTCTCCAGCGGGCTTCGCGACAATGCGGAAGCCAGCACCAGGTGCCAGCACGGCGCCCGACCCCAATTTTCCCAAGGGTCCCTTCAACAAACGGAACTCAGTGCTCCACAGCTGAGGCGACTTCGTAAAGAGCAGTGGAACGGCCACCACGTCATCACGCTGGGGCTGTGACGGTACCCGCACGGAGAGACAGACAGAGTGTGTTTGGGTCACTCACACAGTATTATAGCGCACACACCAACGTGCAGTTGCACGCCACACATTCTTTTCCTTTCTTGGGCCTAACTTACCATTACTAGCGCCACGCGCGTTCGTTGCCTGGACGCAGGTGCAACACGAAGAGAAGAAAATAAGGGTAGAGAGGGCAGACGACTATTCTTAATTATTTATTTATAAACATGGAGCTGGAAGTGGCCGGCTTGGGAAAGGAGGAGCTCAAACCGATCGTTTCCGAGGCCGGCGGCACGGTGAAAGCTGCTGGTTCCTCCCCCTTGGCTTCACGATCGACCATAGTTCATTATTGATTGAATCTTGGTTGGAACTTTGCAGCCGTTGCGCGCATGTACAAGGGCAACGACGACGGCAGCTGGCACTACACGGGAGCTTGGGGCGCCATGGGATTGGTATCACCACCACCAACCTTCGCTATCCGCCCGGGCGGCAAACTGGACACTCACCACGCCATTCTATCCGCATACAAGGTGTATGTCAAGAACGAGATGGCGTACCACTTGCGGTTGATCGACCTGAAGACCAAGCAGTTGGCATGGACGCAGGAGCTCTACTACGAGTTCCAGTACGACTGCAGCAACGTCAGTTTCCACTTCTTCGAGTCCAACGACACTGTCATCGGACTGGCCTTTGCGCACGAAGGCGACGCCCAAAGACTAGCCAAGGCCGTACGGCTTTCTTACTCGCTTTGTGAGCCAAAGTCCTTGCGCCTTTGTCTCACCCCGGACGCCGGTCCTTTGGCCCAGGTGCTCGATCACTCGCCATCGCGTGAAAAGCTGGCCGCCATTGCCAGCCAGTTCAGGGCGGCGGGAGGCATTGCCGAGGTGTCGTCGCCCCACACAGAGCCGCCGCCACTGAAGCCAGAGGGCAAGCGAAAGTACACCTTGTGCCGCTTGTTGAAGTGAATGGCGAAAAGCTGATTGAATGGTTGGTGTTCCATGTTTGCCCGATTCCAGGTCGGGCATTCTGTCGCGTTTGATCAAGAAGAAGGAGCCCACCAACAAGACGATCTCCGTCATCTCTGGGCCGACGAACGTTAAACACGAGGTCCATCTCGGCTGGGATGCGCGCGACGGCTTCAAAGTGCGAAACATTCCGCTCGAGTGGAAGAAGCTCTTCCAGGCTGCCGGTCCGTTCCTTGCACCACCATCACCACCTTTCATGGTTGCCCTCGCGCTCTCTCCTTGACCTTCATACTCTGCCCGCTCTCTTCAGGCGTGAAGAAGAGCGATCTCAAGGACGCGGACACGGCCAAGTTCCTGATTGAGACTGTGGCACACACTCGCCAAACGCTGCGAGGCCAGGCCCACGCTCCGACCCAGTTCGGCTCGCCCCAGGCGGTCCGGCGCGAAACCGCAGCAGGCGCCGGCGGACCGACGACCGCCCCGGAAGCGGTACCCACCCTTCAACTGACCTGCCACCCACCATTGACCCGTTAAAGCTGTGAACTGACCAGTAGAGTTGGGGAGCAGGCCCCCGCACCTCCACCGCCGGTGCCGCCGCCTCCGGCCCCACCGGCGCCCATAGCTGGCGGCTTGGCTGCCGCGCTGCAGGCCCGTCTGAAGAAGAGCGACAAGCCGACCGACAGCGCGACTTCGCAATACGTCAAGGTAAAACCATGATTCCCCATAGCTCAATCAAAGTGTCACATGAGAGTGGTGAGTGTTAAGAGAGTGGTGACCTTGTCGTCGTCGTCGTCGTGCAGAACCTTCCCATCCCGGACTTGGTGGACATGGACGAAAAGGAGGGCGCCGACTTGGCTGTCATCCTTGCCACGGCCATGCAGGTGCGTTCCTTCCTGCCTTGGGCTTCGACGCAACCCCAATCCCGCAGGGGATTCACCTCTCTCTTGTACAGGCACGTCGCGGTGTGCTTCGCCAGGACTCAGACGAAGAGGTGGAGGTGGAAGACGAAGAGTGGACAACTGATGAAGAGATGGACTTTTGACATCCGGGCGTACGGCCTCCTTTCCTTCCTTCTCCATCGTTCTTCACCAGCAAACTCTTTCACCGAATGGAGGTGCCTGATTGGTGGTCACATGAAAAAATGTAGAAAATTTCGTGTTATTTCTCCAACTAATATTTTACATTCTTGGTAACAACAACTCCCAAAATACCGTGCTGCGTTGTTTTAGGGCCGAATGTTGATCTCGTGCGTCTGTCACCGAACTGGCGAAGCGCGCATTGGTCGGGTGCTGGTATTGTCTACCGAAAATAGACGACTACCAAGTCGGGATCACTTCGGGAGAAGAAGTGGGTCGACGGTGAGCTCGCTGCCGCATCGGGCTTCTTCGCTGATTGGCAGCATGTCAGGTCTTCTGCTCTTGTTCTCTGATATTTCTGTACGACCCGCTTGTTGTTTTACCTCGAACAAGCCTTCCAACAAGAGCCACTCTTTTCTGCGACACCAGACACGAGCACAGCTCTCTCGCCGTACGGCCCGCCTACACAACACAACACAACAGAAGAAGGAAGATGAACAAGCAGCTGCTGCTCGCCGTGGTGGTCCTCGCCACGATCGTGGGCTGTGCTCTCGCCCAGACTCGCCCGAACCTCAGCGAGACCTTTGAACTGCAAGGCCTCGTAACCCTCAGACAAAACAACTCCCTCGTCTATGGCCGAGGTACATCCCCTTCCCCTTCTTTTACGTTAGTAACTTCTTGAAAGAAGTAGCACTTCCTCTACTTCCTACAATTCACGCCTTCCCCTCTTCTTCCAGCCAAGTGGGTAGTGGACTATAGGGAGGGTAAGGCTCTTGACGTGCTCGAGTTCTACGATAGCGACCTTCAGCAGCACGACGTTCACGACCTGCTGCGCTACGACCAGGGCAAGCACTACCAGGTCGCGGGCCAGTCCGCCAAGTGCCGCGAAAGCGACCTCACGGCCAAGTGGCTGCCTTTTGCGTGGGACTGGGTTGCTAAGGCCGCTCCCGTGGGCCTCGCCACGCCCGGCACCGACGCCTACCAGCTGTGGCGCTACAAGGCCGCCGGCGTGACCGTGTCGGTGGGCGTGGCGCTGGAGGACGCCGATCGGTTGGTGCTCTTCAGCCGCGCCACCGCCGACGAGGAGTACGTGTTCTACGTCGAGCCCGCCAACGCCACCGCCGAGATGGAGGCCGCCCGGCCGCACAGCTCCTGGTTCGACGTGCCCATCGCGTGCCGAACGCAACTCGCCGGCGATGTCTCCTCCCCTCTTGTCGCACAGACCCGCTGAAGGGCCCAACAACAACAAACGTGGCGGCCGTGCAACTGTAAATATAAAACGCCCAAAACATAAATAGCCCATCACACATCATACCCTATATTTGTAAACATGTCAAGCAACCTTAACGGTTACGGGTGAAGGACCCGCTCCATGAAGAAGGACAGGACGCGGTCTGTCTCAACTTCGAGCACCACGTCGACGTAGGCTCGCCTTGTGCCCTCTTCGTCGTCGGCCTTCACCACGGCTTCTGCGCAAATCAGGTGGTGTGAGTGACCGTAAAGCGCAGGGTCACAAGAAAACAAGTCCAGGACGGGCGGTACCAGTGACAGTGGTTTTGCCGTCGAACTCGGGCGTGCAGTCGACCACAGCCGAGCCGAACCTCTTTCGCTTGGTCATGCGCTGCTCCTCGTCGATCGCCACCACCGTGGCCACGGGGTCGTGCAGGTGGAACGTGTCTGCAGAGACATCGTTCAGTTGGAAGCGAGGGGCACTGTTCGAACAGTGCGCCACTACTGTGAATGAGGTAAGGGCAGAGAGCAGCTGCGTACCCTTCCTGCCGTAGGCCTTGGCCGTAAGGTCGGTCACAAACTTGGCGATCGGGGACTTGTCGGACCAGGGCCGCAGGCTCTCCTCCGCAAACCTGAACCACGTACGATCGGTGATCAGTAGCACCAAAAGTGTTGCGCATCAGAGCGAGGCCGCATCGCAACGACCACCACCACAGGGAGCGAGGGACTGGAGGGACGGGCGTACGGGACGAGGTGTGTGGCATCGAGAGGGACAAAGACGAGCGGCAGCCGGGCCTCGCACACGACTTTGGCCGCTTCGGGATCAGCGTAGCTGCCGGCAGCGAATCAGTGAACATGCGATGTGCAAGATGCGAGAGAAGGGCCGGCGCGGGAATATCATACATGTTGTACTCGGCGTGAGGCGTCACGTTGCCGGGAGCAAAGAAGGCCCCGCCCATGATCACGATCTCGTGGACGCGGCGCAGGGTCTCGATGTCGGCCTCGGCCGCCAGCGCGATGTTGGTCAGCGGGCCTGCATCATCATCGGTGTGTCAGGCAATGAGCCGCGTGTGTCGTGTTCGGTTACAGTTTGGTTTGCTGGTTCGAGGGGCTTCATACCGATCGTGAGAATGGTGATCTCGCCGGGCTCGTGGGTCCGCAGGAGGTCCAACAGCACATCGACCTGTGCGCACGACACGATTGTAAGTTCGAGTCTATGACCAAGGAAGTAGCGGAAAAGAAAAGAGAAGAGAAGAAGGTAGAACGCACGGCGGGCTGGTGGTGGAGCGTGAAGTTGCCCTGGGGCGGCGCGTAGATGAGCGTGTCGGTGGCCTCGTCCTTGAGGGTGGTGATCCCGCCCACGCCGTCCTCGCCGTCTGCACTCGTGCGTTCATGAGTGGGTGCGATGTGATTGTCTTCGCACGCGAACCACCGGGTTCGGCGCACGTACGAAAGTACTCGGCCGTGACGAGCAGTCTCCGCAGGGGCTTGGGCGCGCCCACAGCGAGTATGTGGGGGAAGCGAAGCTTGTTTCCTCCCTGCGGGGCGGTAAAATCAATCTGAAGGCTCCAGCGTGCAAATCGAAGAAACGCACCTCTTGCTTTTGCATGTAGTGGAAGAGGAGCTGGATGTTGGATGTCGCCCTATCGACTGGCACGTTGCCGCACACCTGTGCAGCAGATATCCTCGGCCACATGGTGAGGATCCTTCCTGTTGCGAGCACCAGTGTGGGTGGGAAGGTGTACTGTGGTGATGGCGATTATCTCAACTTCAGGAGATTTGAGAGCGAGGGCGAGAGCCAGCAGATCATCGATGCCGCCATCGGTATCCACAATAACCTTCCTCGGTCGTCCCTCAGCCATCTTCGCTCTTTATTTTTGTTTTCCTTGCGTTCTCCGTCCTTTTCCTTTTCCTTTCTCCTTCCTGCCCCGATTCTATAAATGATTTACCAGGAAGGCTTCGCTTCTTCCTTGTTATCGTGGTTCTTCCTTCACCTACAAGCTCGCACGAGGATGGGCAAACGTAAGCACTCGAAAACGGAAGATGAGGTGAAGGGGGTACACACAGAAAATGTAGCGGGTGCAACTCTGAGGAAGCGTCGTCTTGCCAAGCGCACGAACCGGGGCAGGGTCACTGCAGCCGCGCAGACCGGCACATCGCCGCTCGGGGTGCTCAACGACGATTGTCTCCTGCACGTGCTGAGCTTCATCGGCGGTCCGGAGCAGCTATTGCAGCAGAGAGCCGTGAGCCGGCATTGGGGCAGCCTCGCCTCGTCCGACCCCCTGTGGCGCCCCCACTTCCTCCGCATGTTCGGTCCCCACGTCTTTGGTATTGTCCCCTTCTTCTTCTTTACATCGTCTTCCCTCCTCCCTGAGTTCTCTGCATGCCCTGGATGCCAGCCGGGCTGACCTTCTTCTTCTTCTTCTTTCCCTGCGCGAAGGTGCGACCGACGAGGAGCTCGCGAGGAAGGGAGACAAGCCAGTCTCGCGGAGCTACTCCTACTACGCCGAGGAGGATGAAGAACATGTCAACTACGCGAGGCATGCCGAAGACGATGAGCACCCGGACTGGGAGTACTCGGACGAGGATCAGGTCAAGGTTAAGGTCGCATCGAAGAAGAAGAAGCAGAAGAAGAAAAAGACAAAGAAGGAGTCGAGCAAGGACGCAAGAGGTGGCTGTGGCCCGGTGGACGACTCGAGCCTGCAGGAGTCCATCGAACATGTGCGCCGTGCGCTCGAATCGAAAGGCAGCGATGGCCCAGGGACGGTGGGCGGTACCTGGTTCTACCGCTACATCGCCGCGTGTCGTCTCATGCCGCGCCTGAGGCTGCCCCACCTCGCCGACGCGCTCAAAAGCAAGTTTACCGACTGGTGCGAACGCACGCAGGAGGTTCGTCAACTGCGATGTCTGCCCGCCCGCTCTGCACTCGCCCACTTACGCCTCTTCTTCAACCAGGAATCCTGTGAAACGAGCAAACTGGATGTTTGTATGGTAGATCTGCCCCACTACCCTCGTGGCGACGTTCACTACCGCCTCCACCGACTGGCGGTGCTGTTGTCCCTTCTGAGCACGTACGGCGCGCACTCTCTCCCCACCGATTGCACTTTTGCGTTGGTGTCACTCACACCCATGGCCAGCAACAAGCACGCGCCCAAGCCCGGCGAAGAGATGCAGATCGGCTATGCTGGCAAAAGCTGCACGATCACTCTGGCCCGATTCTGCTACGCCTTCCTCCATGGGTACGCATCGCCCGCGCAAGCGCAACGGCGCGGAGCGATTGTGGCTTGCTATGCTGGGCTTGAATTGATTTCTTCGCTCTCTGCTTCAATGCCTTGCAGCAAGGAGCGGGAGCTGGCGGAGGAGCTGGACCTGCTTAGCCCGCCGCCCGCTTGTCCGGACAGAAAGAAAATGAAGGCAAAGGGGACAAAGAAGAAGAAGAAGGGCAAGAAGGCACTGACTGAGTCCAAAGATGAAGACGAAGACGAAGACGATGAAAACGAACACGAATACGACGAAGACGATGAAAACGCGCGGAAAGCCCCAAGGCGCTATGGTTGGCGGGAGTTCAAGGAGCCGGCGCTCAGCCTCAACGTCGTAGGCGACTTCACCCCGTTCGCCTACTTCCTTTCCGGCCCCTACGGCCAGAAGACGCGCCCGTTCG
Source organism: Acanthamoeba castellanii str. Neff (assembly GCF_000313135.1). Classification (NCBI taxonomy): domain Eukaryota; phylum Discosea; order Longamoebia; family Acanthamoebidae; genus Acanthamoeba; species Acanthamoeba castellanii. The sequence goes on from NW_004457522.1 coordinate 43,510, forward strand.
ACATCTCCTATCCCTGTCTGGACGAAAACGAAGAGATCTTTGGCTCCTCGTCCGACACCCAGGCCGCCTACTGCTTTCGCACCGTACACCCGCAGCACCTGATATTTATTTATTTATTTATTTATTTTGTCTTTGTGAGCGTGTGCGGTGGCGTGCTCACACACTAACTTTTTTCGTTTGGGATCGAAACGTGCAGCCAAAGAGAGGGTGGGCGCCGGGGTTCTTCAACGCTTCGTTCTCCTGGTTCAACCACGCAGCAATTAGCACGTTCTACAACCCCACGCTGCGACAGATCCTCGTCGCCAAGGCCATGGAAAAGGAGATAGTGTGGTAAGCACACGCTCACAGACCACAGATCATTGACATTTCTCCGAGTTGCGTTGTAAATGTTGGTGACCATTACTAATAATGAAATTTCGAGTGATCGTGCTCTAAATAAGGTGCCGGTTGGTAATTGAGGACGCACAAAAGAGGGCATGCCGGGCAACAGTCCAATGTTGATCTAACTCGGTGATAGATCGTGGGCGTGGGTGCCCGGAAACGGGGCGTGCGTCCTCGCACAGGACCCAAAGCTGGGACGGCATCCAGCCGGGTGCCACGGGGTCTCCGCGCAAGTGCAGCACTACCGAAAGGGCGCGGCGCAGAGTCCGAGACCGCAAAGCTCCGGCAGGCTAGGCGGCAGCACCTCCTAGGCCGGCCGTCCAATATAAAAAGGTACCGCTCCGCCCTTCTAGTTCTTCACTCTTGTACCAACAACAACAACAACCACTCAGCCCACCAGCACCAGTGCCAGCTTCACCAAGCGGACTGACCCACTTCACCATCATGACGAAGCGCTCCGGAATGACCTCCGCTTCGTGTCTTACCTTTGCCCTGTGGGCCATTGTGCTGGCCTTCTGCTTCTTCTCGAGCGCCGCCGCTGTCGACATCGACGTTCTCCCGCTGCGCATCGACAATCCGAAGCCTGACGGCTCCGGTGTCATGTTCTTCCACCTGCTGGCCGACCCCGCCGACGCCGACATCGCCTCGCTTAACGGGTTCAAGATCGCCTCGCTTTCGAGCAGCCCCT
>NW_004457518.1:0-1228 GCF_000313135.1 Acanthamoeba castellanii str. Neff
GTAGGACTCTCTGTGTCCCGGCAGCCGCTGCTTGGGGGCCTGTTGTGTCGACCATCCACCAAGATTCCGCAAATTAGAAACATCAACGCAGCACGACACACACACACACACACACACACACACACACACACACACACGACACACACACACATACGACACACACTCACACAAACGCGCGACTCAGCGAAGCAAAATAAGGAGGGAGGTGCATACGGTGAGGGGCATGGGGGTTCTTCTTGTGCTCGCTGGCGTCGTTGGACCAGATGTCGTAGAACTGGGGCTTTTCCTTGGGCTGGTTCTTGGGGTTGATCCAGCCCTTCTTGATGGCCCGCACCAGGTAGGCCACCCGCTTGGCCTCCCACTTGGACGGAATGAACTGGCTCTTGGGCGCCGGCTTGTTCGTCACCGCGAAAATGCTGGGCTTGTCGTCCTTCTCAAACAGCTCCTGAACACACGCCGCACACGCACACACGGCACACGCACACACGTCAGTGAGTGATTGGAACACTCGCGCGCGCGCAGGAGGGAAAGAAGAAGGGGGAGGGCGTACGGGGTAGGGATCGTAGCCGGCGCTGGGCGACTTGCCGGCCTTGATCTTGCGGATGATCTCGAGGTCCTGCTTGGTGAGCACGATCTCGCGATCGTTCTTCTCATCGTAGATTGTACGCCTGCCAGGTGCCGAGCGTGTAAGTCAAGCAGACCAGTGGGAAAGAAAAGAATAAAACATGGTTGCATTGAATTCTTAAATCGGGTGTAGATTTAACCAATCGCCGGAGGTCGAAATAAATCGGATAAATAAATGAAATTAAAGATAAATAAAGGAGGAGGCATAGGCACCAGTAGTTGGGGTCGTCGGTACGGTCGAGGAAGCGATCCATCTCATCCTTTACGGGACCCTGTTTCTTCATGATCTTCTTGCCCTCTACATCGTAGCCGATGTGAGGGTAGTCCGCATACCAGTGCATGGGCACGTTGCCCACCGTGTTGTGCGTCTCATCCTCGGACTCCTCCGCCTCAGGAGGATCATGTCGCCCCAACCACGACACCATCTTCTGAAAATTTTCGGGATTGAGCTGATCATCGTCCTCATCTTCATCTTCATCCTTCCTCGCCGCCATTCCAGCTCGTCTTCCTCCTCCTCGCGTGCAGCCCTCTCCTCCTCTTCATCGTCTTCAGATCCGTAGACCTCCTCGTCATCTTCATCATCAGCGCTGTCGTAGGGCTCCTC
>NW_004457518.1:6953-7513 GCF_000313135.1 Acanthamoeba castellanii str. Neff
TTATTTGTTGTTTATTTGTTCTTGCCCAGCTCGCGTATCATTGAGATCCAGAGTCGCATGTCCGAGCGAGCCCTCGAGCTGCTGGCGCTGCCGGACGGCGAGCCCAAGTACATTCTCGACATTGGCTGCGGCTCGGGCCTGAGCGGCGACGTCATTGAAGAGCACGGACACATGTGGGTCGGCGTGGACATCAGCCCTTCCATGCTCGGTTCGTGCTACCTAACCACTGCAATTTAGGATATTTCTAATCTTGTTGGCCACACGACACACAACGACGACAGACGTGGCGGCCGAGCGAGGAGTTGATGACGGCGACGTCTGTCAGAGCGACATGGGCCACGGCCTGCCCTTCCGTGCCGGCTCCTTCGATGGGGCCATCAGGTTCGCTTTCTTGTTCCGGTCTGCGCATGTGTGTGTAGGCCTCCGCTGTGCCAATCGTCGTTTCTTACAAGCGCGAGTGTCGTGCCGTGTTGTGTTGTGTGGCGTGTGCGATCACGTGCGCAGCATTTCGGCCCTGCAGTGGCTGTGCAACCAAGACAAGACGAACCACATTCCACAGA
>NW_004457518.1:7695-14179 GCF_000313135.1 Acanthamoeba castellanii str. Neff
CACACCACTTCAACCACCGCGGAGTGCCCCCACGAGACCACTTCTACCAGGAAGCACACCACCTCCACCACCGCGGAGTGCCCCCACGAGACTACTTCTACCAGGAAGCACACCACTTCCACCACCGCGGAGTGCCCCAGGGAGACCACTTCGACCTCGACCAAGAAGCACACCACCTCCACCACCGCGGAGTGCCCCAGGGAGACCACTTCGACCTCGACCAAGAGGCACACCACCTCGACCTCGACCAAGAAGCCCTGCGACGAGTGATCACGAGGCAGGTGATCACCAGCAACATCGGACAACTTCCTTCAATGATTGAGTGTTCTATCCCAACATGTTGCACACGGCATAATAAATACTAACTGAGGGATGGAGAAGCTAGCGTGTGTTGGGTTTTAATAAAAATACTGAGGCGTTGGAGGTTCAGCTTATGCTGACGTAAGCGCTTCAGTAGTCCTCTAAACAACCACGAAAAAAAGTTGACGGGCTTACTGGTTGGCGGCCTTGCGGGCGTCGCCCTTGAGCTGGTCGGCCTTGCCCTCGGCCTGCCACTGCTCGTTGCCGAGCACGTTGCCGGCGGCCTCCTTGATGTTGCCCTTGACCTGGTCCTTGGTGCCGATGGCGCGCTGCTCGGCCTTGGCCGCCTCGAGCTCGGCGTTGCCCTTCTCCTTGCGGGCGAGGCCCTCGGCCTCCATCTGCTTGTTTCCGACGGCCCAGCCGACGTTCTCCTTGACGGCGCCCATGGCGATCTCAGTGTAAGCGTTGGTCTTGGAAGGCTCAGCAGACATGTTGTTGTTGAGGGTGGTGTAGTCTTGGTAGAGGGTTGCTTGTGTTGGTGTTGAGGTTGTGTTGAATGGTGACTGAGCGCGAGAGTGGTCCCATTTATGCAGGGGATCCCTGATCTGGAGGTCATCTTTGTGTGTACGGTCCCATCGAAAACTCGCCTGGTGCCGCAGCAACTTTGGTTTAACTTAATTGACCAATGGGCGGTACCCCTGAGTTGCCAAATGTCACGGGTTCGAACCTGGCCGATGTCAATTTGGCTTAGCACAGGTGGGCTTGGCCACCAAAGTCTTGTTTCGTCAGGCCCGAGTGTAAGATTAACGATACTGAGTACATGGCCAGCAACAACATCAAGCCCAAATCTCCGCCAGCGTCGCCGCTGACCTCGCCCAAGGGGAAGAGCGGTGCCAACACAAAAAAAGAAAACGAGCTCAAGCTCAAGTACTTTAACCCCCCCCCCAAAGAGGCTCCGCTCATCGCTTTCGTTCTTCGCTTTGTAATCATTATTTTAGGGTTAAATAATAGCAGCAAATAATTAATAATAAGAACTTATATTCTAAATATTACCTCAATTTTAGCAAATATTATCTTGTTATTTATTGTTATTTATCTGCTAGGGAGGCCAAGGCACGGAAGAAGGAAGCACAGAAAGACTTGTCCCGCGCCAAGGAGCAGCTGGCCCAAACCAATGGGAGCCTCAAAGCTGTACGCCCCCCCTTCGTCTCATGTGTGCGAGTGAAGCCCCAGCCGCCTGTTCTCTTTCTTCTCGTCCTGCTCCCGCTTCTTCTGATGGTGGTGCTGGTGGGCTCACTTCAACGCGCGCTGCACACAGACCGACGAAGAAGTGGCGAAGCTGGAGAGCAACCTGGCCCTCCAGGAGCGCAACCTGAGAGAACGCGATCGCTCGCTGCAGTATCTCACCGAAATGCTCTCCTCCAGCAGCAGCAGTACTCACCTTCCCCTCTGGCACCGCTCGCGAGCGGTGTGTGCGGTGTGTGCGGTGTGTGCGGTGTGTGCGTTGTGTGCGTTGTGTGCGGTGATGTGTTCTGATGGGGTTGGAGGCCGGATTGGAGGGAACGAGCTCCTCAACTCGGTGTTCGGCAAGCTGGCTCGGTTGGGGTCGGGCAAGAAGAAGACCAGCAGCAGCAGCAGCAAGTCCAAGAAGAAGACCGACAAGAAGGCGGCCGCCGCGCATCAGCACCACCCCCACGGACCCGATGACGTCGACGCTGACAGCGAAAGCGAAACTGACGATCATAGCGAAGCGGAGGAGAAGCAGAAGACCACGGCGGCGGCGGCAACGGGCTCTGCGGTGGTGGCTGCCTCGTCCCAGACATCGACGCCGAGGGACAAACCAAAGAACGAAAGCGACGGCGTGGCGAGCGGAAACGAAGAAGAAGAGGAGGAAGAGGACGATGGCGGCTACTTCATTTTCGATCTGCGATCCAAGGTTCGGTGCACGCTGGCGGGTCCGCGCAACCTGTGCGCGTGGGAGGAGTTCAACCACCTCTCCTCCACCCTCCGCTACTGTACGTCGCGCGCCTCTTCATCACTGGCCATTGTCGTCGACACTCAATCGAACTCACTCCGCACACGCACCACCGCACACGCACACGCGCGACATGCAGTTCGCAATTTCAAGGCTCACGAAGTGGCCGAGCTGTTCGTGCTGGTGCCGGCAACACCGAGTCCCGCCGGAAGCAGCGTGCAGGAGGGACCCCAGCCGTCGGGCCTGGCGGGTCTGATGGCCAGCATCCAGCAGAGGACCCGGGCGCCGCTCGCCCTCATCCAAAAGATCTTCGCGCGCGTCGAGAAGACTGTCGGCCAGCCCAAGACCTGCACCTGCATCTTCATCGGTACGCTCGTCTTTGTTCTTCGTTCTTTGTTCTTTGTTCTTCGTTCTTCGTTCTTCGTCATCGCTAATCGCTCACGTGCGCAGGCCTCGTTTCGGTCGCGCAAGCCGCCACCAGCGCGGAAAAGGAAGCGCGTACGTTTGTGGGACGTGTCTATCACTTATATTTCGAGTGCTGATCGCCATTGTGTCGTGTGCGTCGTGTGCGCAGTGTTGTACGACGCGATCACGGGCAAGGGCAGTGAGGGCAGGCTGACGCTCGACACGGCCCGGGAGCTGTTCCACTACCGCTTCCGATTCGTCGAGGCCGTCGTGCGCGCCTCGCTCCCCGTCGTCGCCGCCGCCGCGGGCCGAGACGAGAAGGAGGTCAAGCGCGGGCTCAAGAAACTGTTCGGCCAGGTCCAGCACGCGCGCGACGAAGACAAGCCGTGGAACCGCGCGGCCGCGTCAGTGTTCCAGTTCATCGAGAAGCAGCGCGCCCGAGCGCGACGAACGTGCATCGACGACGATGGTGATGACGACAACACCTCGCAGCAGACCAGCGCGAAGCCGATGATGATGGTGACGCGACGCGAGTGGACCGACGCGATGCAGTACGTTGCGCACTTCTTTCACGCGCCGTCGGCAAAGCTGTTCCGCGGCGACGGCCCGAACGAGATCGACGAAGCCGCGAGCGTCGATGAAGGCGATGGGAGCGAGGCCGAAGCCGAGACCCAGGCCCGGCCGCCGTCGTCGTCGGCGGGCACTACTGGACCGAAGCAGCTGCCGCGGGCGGGCGAGAGCGGCGAGTCGGTGGGCGACTGCGAGACGGACAACGAGGAGTACTACCTATCGGACTACGAGATTGACGATGATGACGAAGATGAGGAAGAGGAAGAAGAAGACGGCAAGAAGAATGAGAAGAAGAAAAAGGCGAAGAAGCAGAAGAAGAATGCAAAGAAGAGCGAAGCGACGAAGCGACGCCGAGCGGACTGGGAGGTGGACCACGGGGACGAGGTGGCGACCTTCATCGGCGGCCTCAACGCCTACCTCCGCCCGGCCGCCTTCAGCTGCCGCGCCGTCCTGGCGCCACAGACCCTCCACCTCCCCTCGCCCACCACCTGCTGACCTCCAGCCCTTCAGTAAAAATAAATTAAAACTGTTCTAAAATAGAATAGAACGAAACAAAATAAACGATTGCTACATCCTTCCAACACCCCAAGCGACAATGGCAACCCCTGTCGACTTCTCGAACTACCTGCCTCCTGAGGTGCCTCACTAATAAAATGAAACACAATTATTAAATTAGATTAATTTATATTCTATTAATATGTGTAATTATTTTATCATTTTTTACAAAATTCTTGCTCACCCGGGGGCAGGTGTGGGAGCATGTGTTGTCGTTCGTGGATGTCCGCAGCGTGCTCGCTGGCGTGAGCCTCGTCTCGCGCCGCTTCCACGCCCTGGCCTCCGAGCCGCACCTATGGCGGCACCTGCTCCTCAGCCACTTTGCCGCCACCTCCTCTGCAGCCGCCTCGCGCCTCGGCACCACTACGGACACCGCGACCACCACCACCACCAACCTGTACGCCGGCGACGCCGAGCACGGCTGGCGCAAGACCTTCTTCGCCCACCGCTGGCTCGCACACTCGGTACATTCCACATTCCGCATTCCTCTCCATTCTCCCCGAGCGCCGCTTCGAGTAGTGATCGTCATCGTCATCATCTTGCTTACGCGGTGTCTTCCGTCTACGACGACGACGACGACGTGCAGAAGCGGGTCCGGTTCTGTCTTATGGGCCATGTCGACTGTGGCAAATCGACCCTCCTGGGTACACACTACTTTCAACACACAACAACAACAACAACAACAACAACAACATACCCTCTTCGTGTTGTGATGGTGACGGCGACGGCGGCGATGACGACGATGGTGGTGGTGATGACGGTGATGCTGTCGAATGCTGCAGGGCGTATCTTGGAAAGTTTGGGAAGTGTCTCACAGCAAGAGGTCGAGCGGTGCAGAGAACAAGTCTCGTGGACGGGTAAGCTGTCGTACCAGTTTGCGTGGCTCACCGACCGCTCCAAAGACGAGCGAGAGCGCGGTGTCAGTACGCGTCCCCTCACCCTCTCTCCTACATATATATTTCTATACATATATACATATATACATATAGACATTTAGCTCCATATATCTCGATACAGCTAAACCTGCGCGTGATCACAGCGCTGGACTGGTGCGCAAGGGAATGCGCGCTGCCCAGCGGTCGCGAAATCGAGCTCGTGGGCGTGCCCGGCTACCGCTATCAGCTCCAGAATGCCGTCACCGTACCGCGGCCACCAGCTGACTCCAAGCGGCCCAAAGCCAGGGCTGATCACTCCCCGTTGTTGGCTGGTTGGTTGGTTGGTTGGTTGGTTGGTTGGTTGGTTGGTTGGTTGGTTGGTTGGTTGGTGCCTGTGGTGGTTTTTAGGGAGCGTCAATGGCCGACGTGGCAATCCTCGTGGTGCACGCCGGCTTGGGTCAGTTTGAAGCGGGCGTGAACGTCCACGACCACTACCCGGGTGGTACGAGTACATCTGAAGCTCAACTGAAGACTGCCGTCATCATCATCAGCGTAATGCACTCACACACGATGATGTACAGGGACTCGCACGCACCTGATTCTGGCCAAGCGACTCGGCATGTCGAGGGTGGTTGTGGTCGTCAACGGGATGGATAGCTACGCTGCCAATTACAGCCAACGCCGCTACCGTGTAAGTCCAATCTTCCTCATTCTCTTCTGGCCACACTTCTAAGCTCGATGCGTTGTTATTGATCGAACTCCTTGCGCTGCGCCGGTGATAACATGATTGTGTTCCAATATTTAACATTGATGGCAATTCATTGTCGCTGTCATGCGTTCATATGTTTACAGGAGATCGAGGACGCGGTCTTGGAACTGGCGGCCGAGGTTGGGTACCAACCAGAGGGTATGGAATGATATGAGAGGCCCAAGCTGGCTCTGATTGATGATACCATCTGTGTTCGTGCGCTCACACCACCACCACAACTTTCGGTCCACACACAGCTCTGGTGATGTTGCCCATCTCGGCGTGGACTGGCGAGAATGTGCTCGCCCCTTCAACCGCCCTCGGCTGGTACGTCTCCTTTTTGCTATTATAATAGAAATATAAATAATTTTGTTACATGTTAGTTATGATAAATATATAGTTATTAACATCTTACAAAAAACAGGTATGAGGGACCGACGTTGGTCGAGGTGATGGAGCAGGTGGCCCAGGCCCTCACCACCGGCGCTGCGGCGTGCCGCGAGGTGGCCAAGCGGCCGCTGTTCGGTCCCACCCGCGTTTCGGTCCTCCGGCGGGTCAATGCGCTCTGCATCGCGGGGGCGCCGAAAGGGGAGGTGGTGGTCGAGGCCCTGGTGCAGTCGGGAACTGTGCGCGAGGGCCAGGTGCTGCATGCCCGGCTGTCGGCGCCGATCGCAAATCGCGCGCGCGACGGACCACAGCCGGCATCGGCACTGGTCACCTTGGCCGTGGTCAGCATTCTCCGACTCGACAAGCCTCGGTACCGCCCGCGTGTTGTGCGTGTCGTGTGCCGTGTCGTGTACTGCGCCACGACGTGCGCGACACACGACACACACCACACACGACACACACACCACACACGACACACGACACACACAGTGTGTGTCGTGCTAGTCTTGAGTGTTGCAGAGAGGCTCAAAAGTGTGTGCGATCGCAGAACCCGGGCCGCAGCAGGCGAGTATGTTGGGCTGCGGCTGAGACTGGAACATTCGGGCGACGTGGCAGCAACATCGGACATGGCTGCAGCCACGATGCACGCCCTCGCTCTTTCAGCTAAGG
>NW_004457518.1:14333-15343 GCF_000313135.1 Acanthamoeba castellanii str. Neff
TACCGTGTAAGTCCAATCTTCCTCATTCTCTTCTGGCCACACTTCTAAGCTCGATGCGTTGTTATTGATCGAACTCCTTGCGCTGCCCCGGTGATAACATGATTGTGTTCCAATATTTAACATTGATGGCAATTCATTGTCGCTGTCATGCATTCATATGTTTACAGGAGATCGAGGACGCGGTCTTGGAACTGGCGGCCGAGGTTGGGTACCAACCAGAGGGTATGGAATGATATGAGAGGCCCAAGCTGGCTCTGATTGATGATACCATCTGTGTTGGTGCGCTCAACACCACCACAACTTTCGGTCCACACACAGCTCTGGTGATGTTGCCCATCTCGGCGTGGACTGGCGAGAATGTGCTCGCCCCTTCAACCGCCCTCGGCTGGTACGTCTCCTTTTTGCTTATATATATATAAATAATTATAGTTATATGTTAGTTATGATAAATATAGTTATAGTTATCTATAGTTATCTTAATTAACACATTACAAAAAACAGGTATGAGGGACCGACGTTGGTCGAGGTGATGGAGCAGGTGGCCCAGGCCCTCACCACCGGCGCTGCGGCGTGCCGCGAGGTGGCCAAGCGGCCGCTGTTCGGTCCCACCCGCGTTTCGGTCCTCCGGCGGGTCAATGCGCTCTGCATCGCGGGGGCACCGAAAGGGGAGGTGGTGGTCGAGGCCCTGGTGCAGTCGGGAACGGTGCGCGAGGGCCAGGTGCTGCATGCCCGGCTGCCGGCGCCGATCGCAAATCGCGCGCGAGACGGGTCCGTCGGTACACAGCCGGCATCGGCACTGGTCACCTTGGCCGTGGTCAGCATTCTCCGATTCGACAAGCCTCGGTACCGCCCGCGTGTTGTGCGTGTCGTGTGCCGTGTCGTGTACTGTGTGTGTCGTGCTAGTCTTGAGTGTTGCAGAGAGGCTCAAAAGTGTGTGCGATCGCAGAACCCGGGCCGCAGCAGGCGAGTGTGTTGGGCTGCGGCTGAGACTGGAACATTCGGGCGACGTG